>NW_026029082.1:0-689 GCF_019186545.1 Solanum stenotomum | reverse complement strand
ATCCCAAAATTATTTATTCCTATCTCTCTCACCAAACGACCCCTTATAGTTTATTGTACTTAGAGTTTTGCTATTGTCTCTGTGTTCTTTACCATACAATTGTAGTTTTATCTTACCATAATTAATGATTATTTTTCAGGTTGTCTATAGTAATTTGTTATAACTGTCTCCATTTACGCTATTACTTTATCTATATTGTTTTGATTGTTCTTTCTTAAACTTAAAGTATCATAAACGATTTTTCTAACTCTAAAATAATGATAAAGTTTGTATATACTCTACCATCCGTAAGTCTCATTTTCTTGGATTACACAATATGTGTTGTTTTAACAAGTTATTTGAATACTTGGTCGACCTCTATTGACAAATTCATAATGTTAGGATTTGAGAATGAAAATCTAATCTCTACTCGTAACTTTTCTAAAATCTAATATATCGAATGTTCGACAAATTATGAATATATTTGGTCAAAATATCTTATCCATTAATACGTAATTATTGAATTATCATACCAAAGTTTGATTTGTCTGATCAAATATATCTATTTCAATTATTAATTATGCATGATTTAGTTATGCGGAACGTGAATTATTAACTATTGAATATCGAATTTGTTGTAAATTAGTAATATATATTATTAACAAAATAATAATACATGCTGATTAAATATGTTGAATATATTTAATAAT
>NW_026029081.1:0-663 GCF_019186545.1 Solanum stenotomum | reverse complement strand
ATACTATCAAATTATTGTGTCTTTGACAGCATTACCCTACCAAATTATTGTGTCTTTGACAACATTACCCTACCAAATTATTGTGTCTTTGACAACATTACCCTTCATCCTATTTAATAAGTGTGAGTCCTCAATACCACCAAATTATTGTGTCTTTGACAACATTACCCTTCACTTCTATTAATATTTCTTTCTTTTATATAATATTTTCTATTTCTCCTTTCTATTTCTTTCTATTATATTCTATTTTTTATTCTACTTCTATCTATTTTATTTTATTTTTTTTACTTACTATATATCATCATCATACTTCATACTATATAAGTGGTGGTTCCCTTGGACTACCAACTTACTATATATTATCATCATACTTAATACTATATATATATATTTTCATCATACTATGTAAGTGTTGGTTCCCTTGGACTACCAAGGGTATTCCCGTCATTTCCTTCCTTAAAAGAGCTCCTATCATACTATATAAGTCGTGCTTCCCTTGGACTACCAACTTACTATATATCATCATCATACTTCATACTATATATCATCATCATACTTCATACTATATATCATACTATATAAGTGGTGGTTCCCTTAGACTACCAACTTACTATATATCATCATCATACTTCATGCTATATATATATATATTTTCATCATACT
>NW_026029080.1:0-785 GCF_019186545.1 Solanum stenotomum | reverse complement strand
ATAGCTTTTCAAATCTTCATCCAAAATTACTGTTCTAGTTTAGAGTTACATTTTCTTGCATTACACATATATTTTTTGCTTTCTATATTAACGCCTTTCATCACAAACCCTCATGCTTTGATTGTTATTTGCGCTTAAAGTCCCATCAGGCCTTGGGAAATTTTCTATACTTTGCCTTTGAAAATCTAAACCTTCATCACGAAGCCTCGTGCTTTTGAGTGTTATTTGCGCTTAAAGTCCCATCAGGCCTTGGGACATTATCTATACTTTGCCTTTGACAATCTAAAGTCTAAACCACTCAACTTATCAAGAGGCCATGAAATAATTGTTACAAAACCTGTTCCACCACTCCCACCTCCCACCTCCCACCTGTTGGATTCATGGTGACGTGACTGTCGTACTCGAGAATCCAAAAGACTATTGACAGTTCGACACCATGTATGTCAAAGTCAAGCTAATCATGATATCAACATATATGTCCTAGCAAGTGTGTTTTCTATGTTTGTTTAAACTTTTAAGTTGAATTAACTGACACCCTGTTAGAGAGGGCATTTCCTTCTTAAGAGGATGTTGTGGACTAGTGGTACTCTATAGGGAGATATAATATTTGCATGTCAACATGTGATAGGAATTTCTCTGCTTCCAAAACATTTGAACGGTCATCCTGACCTAACCAAGTGTGTTTTGCTTTATTTGGTTCAGTTAACACACTTTTCCCAGACTTTTTTTTTGATTTGCAACTTTTCCCAGACTTGAGTCTGAAGGTTTAGTTTTTTAGATGCACC
>NW_026029079.1:0-372 GCF_019186545.1 Solanum stenotomum | reverse complement strand
ATTTTTATATGCATTGGCTGCTATACATGTGTTTTCCAGCAACTATTTGTTCTTAAATTAATAAATGGTTGACTTTGTTATTGGNTTATCTGTTAATTCATTTTTGTTATGGCTTATTAAATACTCCTTGTAATGTGTCTCTCATCATTTGTTGTAAATGATTCTGAGTTGTTTGAATTATCATTCTAATTCTTATCGTTTTATTTTTCTTGCATGAATCTCTTATTCCGAGTCCATGGTGGACTTCTCCTCCTAAGCACTCTCTAGTCGAGCCATAAAGGCTCAATTTACTTCTTTTCTTCATTGTTCAAGTCAGCCGGGCAAATATAATCGAGTCACAGGGTTGGAAACCCAGATACAAGCCTCCAAAAG
>NW_026029078.1:0-927 GCF_019186545.1 Solanum stenotomum | reverse complement strand
TTGACCTTGGTTAAATTGGGGTATAACATCAAGGAGCTCAATTCAAATGATTCAAAGTTCTTCCAAAAACACAAAAATCCTAATTTCGATTCTAAGCATGGGTTCTTGCATTAAATGATTTTTTTTTTGATGATTTACGTTATTAATGGTGTCTATTGATGGTTTTAAGAAAGAAATTTCCATGAACCCATGTCTTGGCAAGTTTCCTAAAGTTGGCTTATGAAGTGGGTTTTTTATTTATGATTGAATGATGATGGAAGTATGCTTGGATTGAGTTGAATAGTTGACTTCTATTATTATCTATGCTTATCTATTGTGAATTGTTGGAGAGTTGAGGAATGGTGATTGTGGCTTGGGAAAAAGGGTAAGTGGACCTAACTTCATTGCTAAGGTAGAATTGATATAGAATTGTGATAGATTGATGTGTGATCCACTTATAGTGGAGGTGTTTACTTATTGAATGTATTGTGTTTATGGCCTTGGAGGCATTATATGAGGAATTGAAGTGTTGACATGATATCATATATGTGAATGGGATGTGAAGGACTTGAATGAGAATCAAATGAAGTAAAGGCAATCATGTTGTGAATATAAAGGTGTTCATGTGGTCTCAAGGTGATCTTATTTAAAGTGTTATTGTATTGTGATTGAAAGTGTGTCCTCNATTGTTCATATGTGATGATGATGGAATGTGAAGGATCTTTATAATGTGATGTGTGTCTTGACTTGGTAGACTTAGGTGCCTCTTCTTGATACATTAGAAGCTTTGTTGAATATGAATCGATAGGATATGGCATTCCTTTCGGATGTAAGTGACGAAACCTGTTTTTGAGCTGGATAGTGTTTGGTATTTTAGGCATATCTCTTGCTCTAGAACTTAGTTTGTAGTGAATAAATATAATTTGGAAAGCTAACTCGTATACCTAC
>NW_026029077.1:0-759 GCF_019186545.1 Solanum stenotomum | reverse complement strand
GAAGGGACCTGCCACATCATCTGCTAGGGCATCTGCACCCAGATACAGAGGGGAACATAATGGCCAGAATTTGAAGGACTTCAAGGTTACCATCAAGAACAAGTACCCTCTTTCGAGGATTGATGATCTTTTTGATCAGCTTCAGGGTGCCACTTGTTTTTCAAAGATTGACCTCCGATCAGGCTATTATCAGTTAAGGGTAAGGGAATGTGATATCCCAAAAACAGCTTTCAGAACCAGGTATGGTCATTATGAGTTTTTGGTCATGTCCTTTGGTTTGACCAATGCACCCGCAGCTTTCATGGATTTGATGAATAGAGTCTTCAAACCTTATTTAGATATGTTTGTTATTGTCTTTATTGATGATATACTAATCTATTCAAGGAATGAAGAAGATCATGCTAGTCATCTCAGAACAGTTCTTCAGACTTTGAAAGACAAGAAGTTGTATGCCAAGTTCTCTAAGTGTGAGTTTTGGCTTAAATCTGTGGCGTTCCTAGGCCACATTGTGTTCGGTGATGCAATTAAAGTTGATACTCGAAAGATTGAGGCAGTGCAGAATTGGCCTAGACCCACATCTCCAACTGAAATTAGGAGTTTCTTGGGATTAGCTGGCTATTATAGAAGGTTTGTTGAAGGGTTCTCGACTATTGCATCTCCTTTGACAAAGTTGACTCAGAAGACGGTGAAATTTCAATGGTCCGAAGCTTGTGAGGAAAGCTTTCAGGATTTGAAAAAGAGATTGATTACAGCTCCAGT
>NW_026029076.1:29684-48746 GCF_019186545.1 Solanum stenotomum | reverse complement strand
TCAGATCAAAATCAAATTAACAAATTCAGAAGGAATGAGTAATAAATATCTCATACAATGACATAATTATTATTTTAAAAAAGTACTCCTTTTGGTTGAAAGCTAACAAGATAGTTACAATGTAACTAAATGTTATAAAATTCTTTGCATTGTAGCTTATTATATATAGAGTGGAAAGATATTGTATTCAAAGTTAGATTACCATTTTGCCCTTAAACTAAATTAATAATTTACTAAATAGTACTTAATTATTTTGTACCATAAATTAAAAAAAAAAAAATCACATTTCAGTTACGTGAATTGGAAATGGATGATTTGAAGGCGGAGCAATAGCACTTTAGTGCTCACACTTAATTCAATCAATTTAATAATGATTGAGGACATTCATATTCTCCTTCATTGATTACATCTTTAAAATGTCTTCTTTTACTTTTCTTTCCTCATTATTTTCTGGTTTATTATTTTTATATTGAAATTTTGATTATCATCAATCATCATATAATATTATTTTACCCCTACATTAGCATATCATATCATCAACTATATATCGTACTTATTCTAAAAGTGAAAAATTGAATTATCAAATCATCCACTTAAAATTAAACAATTATTTACCTTTCAAAAACCCATCATTTAAAACAAAACTTAATATAAAAATATAAATACACAAATTTCATACAATAAAAANCTACATTAGCATATCATATCATCAACTATATATCATACTTATTCTAAAAGTGAAAAATTGAATTACCAAATCATCCACTTAAAATTAAACAATTATTTACCTTTCAAAAACCCATCATTTAAAAGAAAACTTAATATAAAAATATAAATACACAAATTTCATACAATAAAAAGAAAATGTTTGTATTTATTAAAGATAATGATCATAATTTAGTATGAAACGTTGGTGGCTCAAATTGATTTGGCACAACTTATATCAACCAATTTAAAACCTTTCATTAATTGCTATAGAAAGTTAGAGAAGCTGAAAAGTTGAATTGAATATTAATGAGTAAATTAATTCAGTTATTCAATGTTGTAGTTCAGTTAATAATTATTCATTTATCACTCAATTATAAAGGAGTCATCCAAATTCATGAATGAGTGTTCATCAATTTTAGCTTGTAATTTTTTTTTTTTAATGATTACACTATGGTGTTAATAAAACTCATATCATATATATTTCTTGCTAGTCCGAAAACTAGTTACACTAAAATAGGAAAAGAGGTGAGCGAGCGGAGGGCGGCGAACGAAATAGTCATGTGTCACAAATACATGTGAATCACACTTGATATAGACTAGATACATGTATTTGTATGTATCTGGTGTGATTGCATGTATTTGGGGTACCAGATACATGCGAAAGATATGAAAGTGAGGCAGACAAAATTCGTTATATATCCAGGTTAATATGAATCCACTTAAATATAGTATATTTAGAATAAATTACATCTAATTTTAACTCTATAAATTTCAAAATATAGGTATCTGAACGCACCAACATTTTATAAAATTCATAATATTATAAACTAAAATATATTTAGATAACCAGCTCATAAATTAATAAAATTTCTATAAGTTTCTCTAAAATATCTCTCTATCTCTAAGGTTCACTCTTTGTGAATTGAACTCATAAATTGAGTTTATAGATTGATGTTACAATTGTCAGTGAATATAAGCTATTGTAATTGCATTGACTCTAGAGCTTAGAAACCTATCCCATCTAAACTATATTACTTCTTTCGTCCTTATTCATTTGTCAAATTTTAATTTGATACATCTATTAAAAAATAATAATTAATATAATGAATCTATCATTCTATTTTAATTGATATAGTTTCAAATATATTTATTAATTATTATTTATTAATGATATTAATTCAATATTAATAAATTAAGAATATAATTAAAAAAATTATTCTTTCTTAATTTATTAAAAATAAAATATTTAACAAATAAATAAGAACAAGAAAGTAATAAACATGTGCATTTGTGATAGCAGCCATTACACCTGTGGTACACAGAAAATGATGGTCAGTTTAATATTTTTAATGGACTTTAAAATCTTAAAATCTCTCCGTTAAAAATATTGATGTTACGGTAAAAATGAGACCATGACTAAAAGCTAGAGAAGAAGATGATGGATATTACAATTCAAATAATTTAATTTATATGGTAATAATTTTAATATTTAACTTAATATTAATTTATTTACTTTTATTATCATAAAATTATTTTTCCACATGGAGTGTCACGTGGCAAAAAATAAAATAAATTAAAGAGAGTGGAGGCACATCTTTAGAAGCTAGTTGAGGTGTGTTTCAGTAACTATTGAGTGAAGTTCAAGTAGAAACTCACATTCTCAATAGTTCAGATATGAAACTCAAGAAATTGGGATAGTTTAGGGGTGGTTTTTACGACAAAAAATGAAAACCCAGTTTCTTACATTATAAAAAAATAACTTTTAGTGGTGATAATCTGAACATTAACAAAGAGTACTAAGATCATTACTTGCATTAATTAATTATCATAAGATTCAAAGTCGTTAAAAATTTCAGGGACATTTACAAAGAATATCAATTGCCTCTAAATATATACTTAGCAATAATCAAATTATTATGAAAAATCAATTGCCACTAAAGATCATTTTTAATGCAGTGTTAATTGTCTTTGCATTCCATGAGTGTAGCAATATTTCTTTCCCTAAAAAGATCTAAATTAAAAGGAATTGAAATTTGTGTTTATGGAAGACAAAGAAACCTTGCTTCTTTGAGTAAAAGTAAATTTGAACAAGGAGAAAGAGACTTGATTTCTGTGAAAGAAAGAAATGTCTATTAGTATTCCAATACATTTTTTTTATCTCATTCATAACCAAATTCAAGTAGCAATAAATTTATAATTCATATAGTTAACTCTTTTATAATTGAGGCTTTTGATCTTTAATTTTTGTTTTGTAAGTCTTTGGTAAGGTTATGTTTCCAACGGAATTGTATGAAAAATTCTCATGTATTCGTGTTGGATTTGAGAATCAAGAAGAGTTTAGGAGAAATTTCTCAATATTAAACTAGTTGGGGTCCTAATTTTAGCTTGGTAAATTTGTCGGGTTTCTGGGCAGGGGATGGGGCGTCGCGCCACAAAGGCGCTAGGACTGAGGCCCAGAAGTTTGGGCCCTGGCGCCCCAAACCTAGGCTAGAAGTTTGGTGCCGGGCGCCCCGCGCCAATAGTGCGTCAGGGGTCGCCCGACCGATTTCTTCCGTGTTTCATTCCAGATGTGCTTCCTTTGAGTCGTGGCTACGTTTCCCTTCTCTAAATTAGACCCTATAGGCTCCATTTACCTTAGAGAATTCCTACATTCTGTAATTACATGTCTTAATGCATTCAAAACTACTCAAATAAACACTCTTGATTAAGTGTATTTGATTTGGACAGCCACAAAGAAATTATCAAGAAAGCCTATGCTACAGCAACAAAACTTATTGATATTGAAGTTGATCATAGGATTCAAATATGGAAAAATGACAACAAAATTTTGGAAGAAGACATTCTTGATATTCTTATCATGCTCAAAGATATCAATGGAAATCCATTGGTGAATGTTAAAGAGATTAAGGCACAAGTGCTTGTAAGTATACATTCAATTATTAAACTATTGTGAATTGCCAGAGGCGTATCCAGAATTTCGGAAGGATGGGTGCACTATTACAAAAATATGCATCTAAGATATAAGTTTAATTGGTTTGACCTTTACGTTTTTAACATTAAACTGTTAAATTTTAAAAATTATAGGTCCAACATATATAATACTACTAGTTTTAAATTTTAATATACACATTTAATTTAATTACATAAAAATTATATCGTGCTAATTTTTTTTTACGAATTTTCAATGTTACACACTTGAAAATTTTAAAAGATTAAAGAAAAAAAATAAAAGAAAAATTGATTGAAACGTCAAAAGTGTAACCGATAACCACTTGGAGGGGTGTTACTTATAAAAACAAGATAGATATAAGATTTAAATTTCTATCTTTGCTAGAGAGAGGTGCACCCAATCATCATCATATTATTATATGCTACTTTTAACGTGGGTTCACACCTCTATATTTAAATTTTTTTAAAAAAATATAACACTACTATATATAATCTAGAGAGGGAAGGATGGATTCACGTGAACCCACGGAACCCCCTCTAGATACGCCTCTGTGGATTGTGTTGTTTTGTGTGATCACCTTTATAGTCAACCTTTCAAAATTTGCTTATTTTGAAAAGTGTTTTTTTTTTTTTTTTGTCCAAGTACTTCTAGAAAAAGTTCTTTGGAAGGATAGTCATTTATATTTAGCTAATCAATTTGAAAATCATTTTTATCAATATTAGTACAATAATTGATTTTGACCAAGGCTTTAAAAGTGTTTTCTGAAGAAAAAGAATTAGCTTGTGAAAAACAACTTCTGATACTACTCAAAAATATTTATTCTCTTAAATGTTTGATCAGACACCTTAACTATCTAAAATAAACACTCTTGATTTCTCAAAATCTAATTTACTTTCGTAAACTATGTGTCAGATCAAAATCAGATTAACAAATTCAAAAGGAATGAGTAATAAATAGCTCATACACTGACATATTTATTATTTAAAAAAGTACTTCTTTTGGTTGAAAGCTAACAAGATAGTTACAATGTAACTAAATACTATAAAAATCTTTGCATTGTAGCTTATTATATATAGAATATATTTCTACTATTATACGTTGAAAGATATTGTCTTCAAAGTTAGATTACCATTTTGCCCTTATATTAAATTAATACTTTACTAAATAGTACTTAATTATTTTGCACCATAAATTTTAAAAAAAAATTACATTTCAGTTACATGAATTGGAAATGGATGATTTTAAGGCGGAGCTATAGCACTTTAGTGCTCACACTTTTCAATCAATTTAATAATGGTTGAGGACATTCATATTCTCCTTCATTGATTACATCTTTAAAATGTTTTCTTTTTCTTTTCTT
The DNA here is from genome assembly GCF_019186545.1 of Solanum stenotomum. Classification (NCBI taxonomy): domain Eukaryota; kingdom Viridiplantae; phylum Streptophyta; class Magnoliopsida; order Solanales; family Solanaceae; genus Solanum; species Solanum stenotomum. The sequence goes on along the minus strand of NW_026029076.1, from coordinate 43,728 downwards.
TCCTCATTATTTTATGGTTTATTATTTTTATATTGAAATTTTGATTATCATCAATCATCATATAATATTATTTCTCAATTTGTAGCAATTAAATCATTAATGAAAAAATTATTGTAGTTCAAGATAAGAATATGCATTGAAAATGAAGTTGAATTGAATTCATTCAATTGTTTAGTTTTTAGGTTTGGTATTGATTTTATTTCTCAATTCGTAGCAATTAAATCATTAATAAAAAAATATTGTAGTTCAAAATAATGATAAGCATAAGTATCGAAAAATCAGGTTGAATTGAATTAATTCAATTATATAGTTTTAGGTTTGGCAATGATAATTTTTCAAATTTTTTTTGTTCGATTTCTCAATTTGTAGCAATTAAATCATTGATGAAAAAAAATATTGTAGTTCAAGATAAGAATATGCATAAATATAGAAAAATTAGGTTGAATTAAATTAATTCAATTCAATTCTTTAGTTATTAGGTTCAACGTTGATATTCTTTTCAAAACTTTTGGTTTTATTTTTCAATTCGTATCAAAAAAATTACTATAGTTCAAGATAAGGATAGACATAAATATCGAAAAATCAGGTTGAATTGAATTGATTCAATTCTTTAGTTTTTAGGTTTGATATCGATGTTTTTCAAAAAATGTGGTTTGATTTCTCGATTCATAGAATTAAATCATTTATGAAAAAAAATAACAACAGATTTTCAATTCAAATATATTAACTCAAATGTTAATTTTCAAGAGGATCTCATCAAACTTAATTATTTTTGTCGATGTACGTCATGTAAAGAAATCATCTTCGTCCTTATTTTTCTCAAGCAGTGTGGGATGCACAATGTTCTTAACAAAGATAAATATGATTTTTTTTAAGCATAATAAATGTTCCATGGTGAGACTCATCCAACTCATCTCTATTTAGAGAGTAAAATAGAAAACAACGTATACAACAACACTCCAAAAACCCTATATTCTCTATTTATAAAAAAGTGAAAAGTAGTTCTCTAAATTTGAAAAACTACGATTCATCCTCTCTATTTCACTTTTTGATCATTTTAATATTATTTATAATATATGACATTATAATTAATATATTATAAATCATGTTTTTGATTTCATATGAAATATTCAAAAGTCTTATTTGTATTTTTAAGTTTAGTGTGTGGTGAAATTAGGAAATATATATAAAAATGATATTCTCTTCGATATTTTCTTCTCTCATATTTTTTTTCACGCTTTTTAGAAATATTAATTAAATGTATAATTTGACTAAACTATCCTTATTAATATTTATTCTTAATTCTTTCTCATGTAGAATGATAGAGTAGTTAATAAGTTTTGAATCAACTGAAATTGAAAAAAGATTAATTTGCAAATAAAATATATATTATATAAACATANAAATATTAATTAAATGTATAATTTGACTAAACTATCCTTATTAATATTTATTCTTAATTCTTTCTCATGTAGAATCATAGAGTAGTTAATAAGTTTTGAATCGACTGAAATTGAAAAAAGATTAATTTGCAAATAAAATATATATTATATAAACATATCTATTCGTAATATACGTATGACCATTATTTTTTTTAAAAAAATGAGTTGTGTTGCTTGTATAGCTGATTTGTGGGGTCATTTTTTATATAAATAAAATCTTGAGTAGATTTGATGCAAATAAAATTATTTATTGTATATATATATATATATATATAATTATTTCTAAAAAATATATTATGAATTAAACCAAAGGAATAGAAAATTAGAGCAATTGAGTAGATTGAATATGACAGTACTTTAAGAAAACAAAAAAAGTAGTACGGTCTCAAAGAGGTTGTTTTATTTGAAACAAGTTATCTCAAAATTATTATTTTTTGGGATGAATTATTTAGAAATTAGTTATCTCATCATATATAAGATAACTTATTTTATTATTATTATATAAATTGTAGAATAAATAATTCAAAAATTACCTATTATTTTCAGATGAATAAAAATAAAATAATTTTGCATTTTATCTGAAGATAAAGAACTCTTGTGTTAACTTTTGCATACCATAAATGCCCCCTACATTTTTATGTTACCACGTGCTTTATTTTATTCTTCTAATAATGCATAGATAACTTGTGTTAAAACTAAATTATAGGGAGTATTCTCTATGTCTCAAATTATGTGACACATATTTTTTTAGTCAATTAAAAAAATGACACAATTTTCTTAAACATTGCAATGTTTCTCATATTTCTTAAATTATATGTTAAATCAGTCAAACTATATCACATTGCAATTGAAGACTTTGTCAACAAACACCCTGTAGATAATAATANTCAGAGTATTAAATACTACTTACCATACCACTTTGTTGAGCCTACCTTAGTTGCATGTTCATGCAGCACCTATGAATAGTGTAAGACTGCCCTAGTTACCATACCTCTATAAATAGTGTAAGACATAAAGAGTTAGCAATTATCACAAGAGAAAAATGATGAAAATATCAAACCTTCTTCTTATGATTATCTCCAGTAACACTACATTCTTCATTATAATTTCAATTCTATTGACAATATTCATTTCTATTATTCTTAATAAGAAATGGAATAGTAGTGTAAGAAACAATAAACCATTACCTCCAGGTCCAGAATCATGGCCTATAATTGGATGTTTTCCTCAAATAATCCTAAAAAATAAGCATGCATTAATGCATCGGATACATAAAATTATGGAGGAAATGGAAACTGAAATTGCTTGCATTCGTGTTGGTAATTATCATGTTATTCCTATAACGTCTCCTGAACTTGCTTGTGACTCTATTTTTTCACTTGCATGTCTGGGAGACTCGTTAGTAATGGCTAATTTTTGTCCCCAGCCAGTGGTGATCAATGGATGAAAATGAAAAAAATTCTTACTTCTCATGTCTTGTCACCAACATCTTTTCAATGGCTTCATAGATTTATTTACAATCAATGCAACAACCAACTTGTTATTAATTTGAGGAAAGTGACAAGATATCATTGTGGGAATGTAATTACGAATATGATTTTCAGCAAGAGATCATTATTTGGAATTATAGAACAAGATGAGGAGCAAATTGATGCAGTTTTTACACTTCTTGAATATGTTTATTTTTTTAGTATATCAGATTACTTACCATTGTTAAGTGTTTTTGATTTGGATGGTCACAAGGCAATTATCAAGAAAGCCTATGCTAAAGCAACAAAACATATTGATATTGAAGTTGATCATAGGATTCAAATATGGAAAGATGACAACAAATCTTTGGAATTTGAAAATCGTAGCTACAAAATTTAAGCTATGAATTTGAAAATCGTAGCTATTATTTAGTAATTGCCACAAAAATTTGAATTTTGTGGCTATATAAAAATTTGTCAAATTTCTTAGCCACGAAAATCAAATTGACAAAGCTAAATCCTAATTTTTGTTATAATTGCTAACAATCGTAGCAATAAGTACCTAAATAGCTATAATTTTTCTGCTACGGTGAAATTTTATAGCTAATTATAAGTTTTTGCCACGCGAGAAAATTAACTCTAGCAATAGTAATCTTTTAGCTACCATATATAATTTAAAACAAAAATTGTAGCTAAATAAATAATCTTGCTTCAAGTAATAAAAGATTGTGGCAAAAGTTTAATGAAATAGCCATAAATTATTTTTCTTTGATAATATTTCGTAACTAATTATTATTTTTTGCCACAAGCTAAAATTTATCGTAGTAATAATAATTTTTAGCCACAATAAATTATTGTTGAACCAAATCTCTGGCTAAACAATAGCTATTCTTGAAGTTATAAACAATGTGGCAATATTAGATAATATAGTCATAAATTTTTTGCTATATCAAAATTGCATAGATAATTATTCAATTTTGCCATGATCTGGTTAAAATTTATTGAAGTAACAATAACCTTTTACCACAAGAAATGATTTAAAATAAAAATATATTCTAGCCAAAAAAATAATTTTTTTTGAGTACTAAATAATCGTGGCAATTTGACATAAAAAGTATAATTATTTGTCATGATAAGATAATATAGCTATAAAACTGTAATTTTGATAAACATTTCATAGTTAATAATTATTTTCAATCACAAGTTAAAATTTGTAGTACATACTAATATTTTATCTATATTAAATATTTTTTACGATTGAAATTACCATGATAATAGTACTTATATGGTCATAATAAATTAACAATAATATTTTTGGTATTCAATGAGAGACCCAAAATATGAAGAGTGTCACAATCTAAAGAGAAAATAATATTTTTTCGTAGAAAAATTAATAAATGTTGACAATTTGTTTACAAAAAATCACTCTACAAGCTACTAGTATTTAGTGTATGATTTAACCCAAAAAAAAAATCACATTGCAATTGAAGACTTTGTCAACAAACACCATGTAGATAATAATAATAATAATAATAATAATAATAATAATAATAACAATATTCCAACTCAATACAATTGATATTATCAACTCAACACTACTGAATATTGATTTGTATCCAATAAGAGTAACTCAAAAAAATAAAGATCATCTCTCAGGAATAAGTAAATAAAATTGTTAACCTTAATTGAATATAAGCAATATGGAAATAAGAGTTCAAAATATCTATAATAACAAATCTTTATCATCAGTTTCTGGTTCTGATTCACTGACTTCAATAGTATCATCAGCCAAGGTAACATTAGTACGGATAACATCAAGATCATTTCTTTTCCAATTCATAATGTCTTCATCATCCTCACATATATGCAATAACTCATTACAAGCATCTTGTTGAAAAGTATCTTTATCAATAGCACCTCCGGTAAAATAGGTAGAATGACCATTCAAAACAATTGACCAACTGGGATGAAGATGGTCCTTGACATAAAAAACTTGTTCTGCTTGAGATGCAAGCACAAATGGTTCATCTGTTACTAGTTTTCGCTTAGTGTTAACACTAACAAAATCATGTTTATCAATTTTCACTCTTATTCCAATGTGATCAACATCCCACCAATCACACTTAAACAAAACAACCCGTTTACCTTCAAAATATTGAAGTTCTATTATTTCAGTCAAAACACCATAGTAACTAATATTCTTACCATTCGCTTCTCCTCTTACTAAAACACCACTATTTTGGGTCTTCCTCATTTCCTCAAGTAGTTTAGTATGAAATCTAAACCCATTTATTTCATACCCCTTGAATCTTTGAACACCATCAAAAGGGCCTCTAGCCAAAGAATACAATTCACAGGTTGCGAGTTCATTTTTTTCTTTGCGCATTTGTACAATCTATATAAAAAAATAAATATAAATTAATGATGATAAATAAGTATCACAAATTTAATTTGAAAGACAATAAAAACTTACCCGATGAAAAAACCAATCATCAAAGTTCATGCTTTTATTACTCTGCTCATACTCATTGTAATACAAATAAGTGTACATTAATTAAAAATAAAATAAAAGATGAAGATAGGGTTAAGAAAGGTAACTTCTCTGGGAATATTTTGATGGGTAAATGGGTACACATGTATTCTTTGAAGATGATAGAACATGAAATATATATATATATATATTGGTGGAAATAGCCTTGATTAATATGTGTGCTAAATGTGGCAGCCTTGATCAATCTGATGCATTGAAAGAACATAATTTCATGATGTACCATGCTAAGTGAATTGAAAATGCAAGGAAAGGGAGATATGGTGTTGGATTTGTGTGGTCAGATGATTAGAGAGGTCAATCCGGATGAGAGTTTTGGGATAAAATCATCCTTCAAGTATAACCAAAACTTAGGGTACATCCTTATGGTATAATAATTAACAAAAAACATTCTTTAACTATCCTTACTTGTTACATAAATCTCAATATTTGATAGCATTCTTGTGGTTAATGAGCAACCGCTCTATCTAGAACCATGTTTATGATATTTGAGAAGTGTATTGAAGGATGTAGCTAAGTAGACAAAGTATTGACTAAATCTTATTCTCAATGATTTGTCTTTCAGGTGAGATACGTAGTTGACGCTAGTGGGAGTATGACATTGAATAGAATGCAGAATGCCAAAGGAACAACACTTGAGCTACTTGTAGAGAGTTGTACAACCAGAGATCAGATCACCTTTCAATCCTGATAGTACTGTATGTTGTTAGCACTGAATGTGATAGTTGCCCCAAATTTTACTACTGTCATATTCCTTTATAAAATCGTCTCTCTGTCCATCGACAGCAAAAAATATTTTTCTTCGTAATATATTAAATTGTTAACTTAAACTCGGAATCTAATATAGTAAATTAGAGAATGCAATAAAAAACATACCGTAAAAATGGTTGCACTTCTTCGCAATTTCTTAAAACATAAAGATGAGCTTGTTTTCTCTCTAACTCTTCAAGATTTCTGGATGCATCTCTTAATAAAGGAGAACCTTTTCTTTCAAATACGGATAATCCACTATATGTCTTAATACGATCATCTTCATAATTCTTATCCATTCGATCATATCCTTTCACATTTCCAGGTAAGTACCTTGAACAAAATATTATACTTTCTTCAACAATATACCCTTCTGCAATAGATCCTTCAGGTTGATTTCTAGTACGAACATAACATTTCAATGTGCGTAAAAATCTGCAAGATATAACAAGACACCATTCAAATTAGAATGATAAATTAACAAACCACATAAAATTAAATCAAAATTATAAATTAAAAACATACCGCTCAATTGGGTACATCCACCTATATTGTACAGGTCCACCAAGCTTAGCCTCTCTTGGAAGATGAATGACTAAGTGTACCATAACATCAAAAAATGCCGGTAGAAATATTTTCTCTAATTTGCTCAATGTTATCGGAATTTGAGTTGCAAGTTGGTCCAACACATCAACCCTTAATGTTTTCGAGCACAATTCTCTAAAGAAAATACTTAACTCAGTGATAGCATCATATACATTATTTGGCACGACTCCGCGAATTGCAAGAGGAAGCAATTGTTCCAATAGAATATGAGAATCATGACTCTTCAGTCCATAAATTTTACGATCTTCTTACTTCACCCACCATGATATATTAGAAGAATAACCATTTGGAACCTTAATCATTTTCAAGAACTTGCATACTTTAGACTTCTCATCTGCTGATAAAGAATAGCATGCTGCCGGATAACACCATCTTCCATCCCTTTGAGTTGGATGCAACTGACTTCTTATACCCATTTCCTTCAAATCATGACGAACATTCAAATTATCTTTTGTTTTTCCTTCAATATCTAATAATGTCCCAATGATATTATCGCACACATTTTTCTCAATATGCATCACATCTAAATTATGACATATTAAATTATTTTTCCAATAAGGAAGCTTGAAAAAGATGCTTTTCTTCCTCCAGTTATGAATGCCTTTACTTTTTTCGTACTTCCATTTTTTTCGAGTCTTACCAAATTTCATGTCCTCCAAAGTAAGCAATTGATTTAAAACATCCTTTCCATAAAGAACTTCTGGAGCATATCTTCTTTCTACTTTTCCATCAAAATCACGTTTATTACTCTGCCACTTATGATTAGATGATAAAAATCTACGAGCACCCATATAAGAAAACTTACGACCATACCTTAATCGAGTAGATGGTGTGTCTTTGTTGCATAGCAGACAAGCCAAAGCACCTTTTGTACTCCATCCAGATAAATTGGCATAAGCGGAAAAATCATTTATAGTCCATAAGAGTGCTGCCCGCATACAAAAATTCTCTTTTCTCGAAGCATCATATGTATCGACTCCATAAAACCATAGTTCTCGTAACTCATCTATCAATGGTTCTAAGTATACATTAATATCATTTCCAGGAGCTTTAGGACCAGGTATCAACAAAGATAAGAAACAATATGGTTTCTTCATGCACATCCAAGGGGGCAAGTTGTAGACAGTAGTGATCACTGGCCAAGTGCTGTGAAAAACACTTAAATTACCAAAATGATTTACCCCATCAGATGCTAAACCAAGTCTAATATTACGAGGATCTATAGCAAAGCCCGGATTTAATGTATCAAAATATTTCCATGCTTCAGAGTCTGTTGGATGTCTAAGAACCCCATCTTTTGAACGTCGATCATGATGCCATGTCATGTCTGAAGCTATTTCTGGTGATGTAAATAACCTTTGCAATCTTGGTTTCAAGGGAAAGTAACGTAACACTTTTCGAGGAACTTTGTTCCCAGTTTTTCCTTGAGTATCCCCATTAGTGTTTTGACCTTCAACTGATTTCCACCTAGACTCCCCACAAATCAAGCAGGATTCAGCTTTCGCATTATGTTTCCAAAATAACATACAATCATTCTCACAAGCATGTATCTTTTCATAATGAAGACCTAAATTTTTAATCACTTTTTTTGCTCCATAAAATGACTCTGATAAAGTTTCACCAGAAGGATGTGCTCGTTTAAATAACTTTAGTATGCTATCAACTGCTTTACCACTCAACCCATAAAGACACTTGATTTGGAACAGTTCCACAATTAGTGATAACTTGGAGAATGTCTCGCAACCAGGATAAAGTTGTTGTGCAGCATCCTCCAATAATTTGGAAAATGTGGAAGTAGATTCTGAAGCATCACCATGTATATACTTAACCCCATTAGAATCATTTGTGATTTCAGGACCAACAACATCATAGATCATTTCAAACATATCATCACCTCACTCTTTTCTTTTCTTTTGAGAAGGAACACCTGGTTCCTTTCCTTTTTCCTCTTGATTAACATTTTGATTTTTAGGTGCAAATTCTCCATGATAAAGCCAACGTGTGTATCCTTGAACTATCCCAAAAATTATTAGATGTTCCTTGACCTCATCTCTAGACTTGTGGAAAACGTTATTGCATTTCTTACAAGGACAAGGAATTTCATCTTCTAGTTCTGATTTCTTAAATGCAAATTGAAGAAAACTCTCAACTCTTTTTAAGTAAACGTCGCTCAATCTGTCAGTACAATGCATCCAAGACTTGTCCATTTTCAAATTTCCTACAAAGAAAAATAAATAGAGAAATATATTGTTAGCATGGGTTAGGAATGTCGTCCCTGGTACAGAGGAAGAAACACGTTGTGTGATTGAATGGATGGATGCTAAAAATTCATGAAGTCTTAGTTCTTGACTAGCATCTATTGGCAGATATGTGAGGGAGAGCAAGTCAAGGACTAAGGATACCTGATTTTGAGTTCCAAACTTGAAGCAAAGCAAATATATGTCACCGTTATTTTTAAGCAGATAATAGTTGCTCTGCAAAACTAAAATCTTAGGCAAAACTTCTTCTTTGGCCGAGTCTATACCAGACAATGATTGCAGCATATGAGAGAGTTGGTTTGGATACACGTGCTAAACGTTTGTTGCATGAGTTGACGACAATATTTCTAATTCTAAGAGAGTTTCTCTTCTTATTTGGTTTAAGTGTAAAGGGAAGTAACAAGTTGTAGTAGTTTGAAAATGCATACATGGTATATAAAGAGATACATTATGTGTTTTCTCTGATGAAGTTCACTTTCAAATGCTAAGCTTTATCACTTGAAGGAATTACGAGATGGTTGAGACACTATATGAGATGCTAGACTCTAATCCTAGTGTTAACAAGAAAGAGTTGCTTCTTGTTGTTGCTGGAGTATATTTTTCTGTCCTACTACACCAAACAAATAACTTCCTCCCCTTTTGCACCAAACAAATAAAGAAACTAAGAGGTGAAATAACCTCCTCCCTTGTTTGGTTGCAAAGTAGCTGGATAGAATATATAAGGAACTTGATGAATTCATCATCAACCGTTAATTATTTACATTGCACAAGATCTCAAGATAAATTTTCAATTTATATATATGATAGACTAATCAAAGAGAATCAGAATATTTGACTTTTTCAAAACAATATTATCTCATCTTATGTTTTAGTGAGTATAAGCCTATGCACGATTTTTCTCTCCGTAAAATGCAATACCAAAAAGTAGAAGTAGTTACAGAGCACAACGATACGAGCGAACAAGAAACTGATTTACATCATTGGAGCACAAAAAACAGAAGGAAGAAGTAGAGCAAACCTCCGTCAATCGCAAAGTAAGCTTCCTCGAATTTCTTATTTTCAAAACTGAAGAATATTATATAACTTACGTTACCCAAGGTCTAGACACATAAGCTTCCACGACGAACAAGAAAATCCTCTAAACCACCCAAACTTCATCTCTATTACATCTAGCGATAAACAAAGACTATATACACTCTGGAAACAATCCCCGATTATTAAACTAGTTGGAAAAAGAATGGGATATCTACACCTCCGTCTTTTAAGCAAAATATTTTTTTAAAGAGAATCAAGAACAAAAGTTTTCCCCCCTTTTATTATGATTTTCCACCCATACAAATAGTACAGTAAATTTGATCAAATACAAAAGCTTACACACTATAACAATTTGTCCAAATACAAAAGCTTACACAATATCTGTTTGATGGCTTACTACAGACTATTTTCAATAGACGTTGGCTCCCAGACATGCGAAATAAGGGAACTGAAAGCTAGAAAAGTTGTTATAGTATGTAAGCTCTGAACATAGTAAAAGAAGAATAATTTACTCTTGATGTCGACAATGTAGGAGCAAATGAGAATGAGGTTGAGCCTTGAAATTTGAGAGACAAGTTTGGGAATTTAGGGATTCACTGATTTAGGGCTTTAGGAACTGTACATATATTTTTCTTTTTCTATTGATATGTATATGTCAAATTTGCATAATATACTATTTGGTATTCAATATTTTATAATTCTTCCGTTTTAATTTATTAGACTTGATTTAACTTGATGCTAAATTTAAGAAAATTAAAAATACATTTGAATTTTGTGAATTTAAATTATATTAACAATATGTCGAATGTATTTTTTTAAAATAGACCGTAAAAAATAGGTTAAAAAAATTGAAACGAAAAGAGTATATGTTTCAGTTGTTACATATACTAATATATGTAATTTTTTGTCCATGAAAATAAAAAATTATTTAACTTTATTTGAAATTTTAGAATCTAAAGTTTAGTTGGAATTTTGTTTGATGATAGTATTTGGATTTTTTTTAATTTTTTTGGTTTTGGATGTAAATTTTTTGTAAATGTCATTTATACCCTCATTAATTTGTAAAAATAAAATAAAAGTAAAACGTGAAAAGTAAAAAAGTAAAAACACCTCTTGAGATATTTTTCAAAACCTCAAATACAACTTCAATTTATATTTGATAACTTTATAGTCAAAAAGAAATTCAAAATAAAGTGAATAAATTATTTGAAAAAAAAAATATTCATGATCAAACGCTAAATTAATTAAATAAGGTTTTAACCATGTTTCTAACCTATGCTTTTAAGAAGCGGAGCTCGGCTCACCTCAATTGTATTTACCTTTGCTAGGTTAAAATTCAATCAAAGTACGGGCTCGATTGAACCGGCGCGACTTTGATAATATATATATATATATATATAACGTTCTAATTTGGACTAATATTGTATATAATTTGGACTCGCTCAATTCGATACCCAGATCTATTCTTGATCAATTATTTCAAAAATTATTATTTGATACGAACCTATTCTATCAAAATGATACATTTTAGCGTAATTATAAATGTTCTTCAATTAGATTCAGTTTTACAAACATATATACTTGTATTTTCAATATAGTATCTCTACAATATTTTCTTTTTAAATATGCTTTGTATTATTTTACTTAATACAATATTAGTCCAAATTAGAACTCAAGTTATATATATATATATAACTTGAGTTCTAATTTGGACTAATATTGTATATAATTTGGACTCGCTCAATTCGATACCTAGATCTATTCTTGATCAATTATTTCAAAAATTATTATTTGATACGAACCTATTCTATCAAAATGATACATTTTAGCGTAATTATAAATGTTCTTCAATTAGATTCAGTTTTACAAACATATATACTTGTATTTTCAATATAGTATCTCTACAATATTTTCTTTTTAAATATGCTTTGTATTATTTTACTTAATACAATATTAGTCCAAATTAGAACTCAAGTTATATATATATATATAACTTGAGTTCTAATTTGGACTAATATTGTATATAATTTGGACTCGTTCAATTCGATACCTAGATCTATTCTTGATCAATTATTTCAAAAATTATTATTTGATACGAACCTATTCTATCAAAATGATACATTTTAGCGTAATTATAAATGTTCTTCAATTAGATTCAGTTTTACAAACATATATACTTGTATTTTCAATATAGTATCTCTACAATATTTTCTTTTTAAATATGCTTTGTATTATTTTACTTAATACAATATTAGTCCAAATTAGAACTCAAGTTATATATATATATATAACTTGAGTTCTAATTTGGACTAATATTGTATATAATTTGGACTCGTTCAATTCGATACCTAGATCTATTCTTGATCAATTATTTCAAAAATTATTATTTGATACGAACCTATTCTATCAAAATGATACATTTTAGCATAATTATAAATGTTCTTCAATTAGATTCAGTTTTACAAACATATATACTTGTATTTTCAATATAGTATCTCTACAATATTTTCTTTTTAAATATGCTTTGTATATTTTACTTAAACTGGGGTATTTTGGAAAAATCCTCTCCGGTGAAGAGGAAGGTGAGGTTTATGTACACACTACCCTTATTAAATCCCACATGTGAAATTACATTAAATATGTTATTGTTATTGTTATATCTAATAACTTTTGATTAAATAATTATATCAAATTAATTAAAATACAATAATTGACACTTTTTAGATCCCGATAAATCGTACTTTGTAATTTGAAGTTTTTTCTTTTGTATTCTATGATGATCAAAAATTGATTTTTTTTCAATCAAATAATAAGAATTAGCCATTGACTTAATTTATCGGGACAATACGTTTATAATTTCTATTAATTCATTCACTTAATGATTATTGGATTTTTAAAATTGTATTAAGAATTAATAATCTTATAATGCTAATATATAAACTAAGTATTAACTTTAAATTATGTTCACTAATTAATAAGTCATAAACTAAAATAGATTTTTTTTTTTTAAATGTAATGCTTACATCACAAACTTCCGTATATGTTATGAAATAGAAAAACAAAGGAATTGTATTGAAATTAGAAAATATAACAATAAACATTCGGCACCAAAAAACTGGAACAAAAACCAAAAAAATTCCCTCCAAATAATTTCCCTCTAATTTTTTCATGCCTAAATTAAAGATCTTTTTTCCTATATTAGAAGTCCCTAAACCCTAAAAGACTCCAGCAATCAAAAACGAAAAAGAAAAATCTCAAATCGTCATTTTCTCTATCTCAAATATTCATAGTTTTTCAACTTTTGTTTTCAAGTCAAAGCTAAGGTAAATAAGCTACTAACATCTCTCTTGCACTTGAATATTCTTTTTCTTTGTTGCTTGCTTGCTTTTAATAATGATTTAAATAAAAATAAATTAAATAAATATATTTTTTTAAATCAGATATGGGTAGGAAAGCTCTACGAAAAAAAGTTAATTGCTTGAACAATAATGATGATATGGTGCCTCCTGAGAATTCTAGAATCACGCCGGTGAAAGAAAATCTTCCCACACAACATGTGGAAGAACTTATTTATCGAGGTAATATAACTTTGTTCAGTATTGAATTTATTATGATTTTTTTTCAATTAGATAAATCTACATATTTATTTAAATTATTAGTTTAAATAATGAAATATATTTTAAATCTAAAATCTAAAAATCTTTTTAAATGATAAGAATACTTTTAAGTTTACACAAAAGGGGAGAAGAAGATAAAATCAGAAAATGAACAAAATTTTATTAACTAACTAATTATAAATATGTGGCTAAAATAACTACAACAATCTTTTTTAAAGGAGAAGAATACTTATGCACGGTGGAGTCATTTAAAACATAATTCATATTAAATTAAAAAATATAATTAAAAATATTTTAAATCTGAACTTTTTTAAAAAAA
>NW_026029076.1:26340-27019 GCF_019186545.1 Solanum stenotomum | reverse complement strand
AACATTTTAACTTGACATTATCTATTTAATCCTCAATTTTAGGTTCTAATATTGTGAAAAGAAAAGTCAGAGGACCCACACAGTGCACAAAAATAATCAACTTACAAAAAGGAGAAAAACTAAATGTAGAATTTGATAAGGATTTTCAAGCTATTGGTAAGAATGCAACCCAATTTATTTGGTTTTTGGGTCAAACAGTTAGAAGTCGAAGTTGTTGTCCTTTAAAAGTAAATGGTTGGAAAGAGATTGAGCAAGACAAAATCGATCATATGTGGGATATTATTTTGGTAAGAAAAACATTTGTTTTAACTTTGTATGAATTAACATTTATTTGAAACATACGATCATAAATATATGAATGTATCTTTGTTAGGAAAAATTCAATTTTGATGTGTCTGAGGGAAAAAGAGACGCAATTTTTGGTCATATGAGTGATCTCTACAGAGACTATAGACACAAACTGAAAAGAAAGTATTTCGATTCAAAATCAACTTATCAACTTCGCTTGCGGAATAAGCCCAAACATTTTGGTGTGGATGAATGGAAATATTTGGTCAACCTTTGGAGTGATGCTGACTTTCAGGTAATTAAATTAAAACTAATTTATGATTTTAAAATTATTATTTGCTATAGTAGTTTTTTAATCTCTTATAGAAACTAATGTTAATTATTGTTTTTT
>NW_026029076.1:18262-25920 GCF_019186545.1 Solanum stenotomum | reverse complement strand
GGGAAAAAGTATTAGCGAATACTTTGGTGGTAGACCAACAAAAGTACAACTCATAAAACAGCTAGAATCAACCAGAAAAGAATCAAATGAGCGTGTGGAAGAAGTTAAAAGGGAAGCGAAGGAACAAATTGAAGAAATGAAGAAAGAAACAGACAATAAGTTAGAAGAGTTGAGTAAAAGATGGGAAGAAAAATTTCAAATGATGATGGCAGCTCAAAGTCAACAATCAAATGATCCAAATCTAACCGTAAGTACTTTATATTATCTTTTTATATTAGTGTTTTGATACTATGTGATTTCTTTTAAGAAAACATATATATTGACAATTAAATTTTATTTTTAAAGTAAATATTTTATTGTACTTTTTTTATTTAATTTTTTTTTGTTATTGCAGCTTTTGGAGAAGTGATGAAAGCACTTAAGTGATGGAGAGATGAACAATATTTTTTTTCTCTTGTAAAAGTACATTTCATATGTTTGCGTAGAATAATGTTCCACAATTTTAAATGACATTGTTGATCTTTTATTATTTTTCTCTAATATATTATATTTATTACCCCATTTAAGATATTATAGTATCATTATCTATAAATTTCATGTTAAAAATAAACGCGCACAAACATAAATAATGAATTACTAGTGTGTCAAAATTTTCAATTAGTTGCTATAAACAAATTAAAGTTGTAGCTAAATATACAAAACTGCCACGCAAATGATAACATGTTTTCACATTTTTTTTTTCGTGGCAAATGAAGAAATTTTTTTTGCTACAATTTATATTCTGTAACAAAAAAGTGTGAATTTTAGCTATAATATTTTGAATTTGTAGGTCTACATATATTACTATGATTGCCATGTTCCAAGAGCATAGCTAAAGAAAATTACTTTTCGAAGTAAATGAATATTCATTTTGCTTCAATGCTATATATTTCATGGTTAATTGTATCAATTCTCAGTTACAATATGAAACGTTTGTGGCAAGTACTAAAATTTATAGCTATAAATATTTTATTTCGTAGCTAAATATGAGCATTATTGCCACGAGACTAATAAGCTATAGCACTTGCCATAAAATGTAAGTTCGTGTGGCAAATAAATTAATTTTTTTTTGCTACAATACAACATTGTGTGGCTACAATATGAAGATAGCTCAAATTTTGTTTATCATGGCACAACAATAAAATTACTTGCCATAAGTATATTTTCGTGGCAACTTTTTATTCCAATGCAGCTACAACACATTTTTTTTTATATCAATAGATATAAATCCTTGGCCACGCAACATGTAAAGTCTGTAGCTAACTATTAGCCACGCTACATCTTGCTACGAATGCTACGAAAGAAAATAATGTAGCTAAAGTGTTTAGCCACGAAAAAATTCATATTTGGCTACAATGTATTTTGTAGCAATAGATGTCTTTTCTTGTAGTGACATCCTTGATGTTCTTATTATGCTCATAGATAAAAATGGAAATCCATTGATGAATGTTAAAAAGATTAAGGCACAAGTGCTAGTAAGTATACATTCAATTACTTATAAATCATGTGATAAAACAAAGTTGTGTTGTTTTATCACCTTTGGCTAATTTTATGATTGATAGACTATCTGATCAACCTTTCAAAATTTGCTTATTTTGAAAAGAATTTATCGTCAAAGGACTTCATAAAAAATGTACTTTTGGAGGATAGCAATTTATGTTTTAAAAAACATTTTTGTCAATATTAGTTAGTACAATACTTTGTACTTGACCAAGGCTCTAAAAGTGTTTTGGGGAAAAACATCTTACTTCTGCTGCTACTCAAAAACACTTATTCTTCTTAAATATTTGACCAAACACATCAATTATCTAAAATATACACTTTTGATTTCCAAAATTTGGCCAAACTAACTAGTACATTCTCATTTCCTTCTACCTACCTTATGTATTAACTCATCATATAAAATAAAATTTAAACATAAATTATTGCTCATCTAGTTTGAAAGTGTTGACATGATTGGTTACAAACAAATAATGTTCAGGAATTCTTTATGGCAACGGTGGATAATCCCTCAAATGCAGTTGAATGGGTACTTGCAGAAATGTTGAATCAACCAATTTTAATGCAAAAGGCTATAGAAGAACTCAACATTGTTGTTGGGATCAATAGATGGGTTCAAGAATCAGACTTGCCAAGGCTTAATTATGTCAAGGCATGCATAAAAGAGGCCTTTCGACTCCATCCCTTTATGCCTTTTAATGTTTCTCACGTGTCTGTCTCTGATACCATCGTCGGTGAAAAGTACTTCATCCCTAAAGGGAGTATAGTGCTATTAAGTCGTCTTGGACTTGGCTGGAATTCTAGAG
The DNA here is from genome assembly GCF_019186545.1 of Solanum stenotomum. Lineage (NCBI taxonomy): Eukaryota > Viridiplantae > Streptophyta > Magnoliopsida > Solanales > Solanaceae > Solanum > Solanum stenotomum. The sequence goes on along the minus strand of NW_026029076.1, from coordinate 23,575 downwards.
TTAGGGAGGATCCATTAAAGTTCAAGCCGAAGCGTCACTTCGGAATGGAAGATGGTGGTGAAGTAGTTTTCACTGATTTAAATTTACGTTTGTTATCATTTAGTATTGGAAGACGAGGTTGTCCAGCAGTGAAACTTGGTTTAGCAATTACTACAATATTACTTGCTAGGCTTCTTCAAGGATTTACCTGGAATTTACCACCAAATTCACCATGCAATGATTGAATTGAGTCTTCTAAGATTAATCATTTGTCTACTTTACCACTTCTTGCTCAGGCAAAACCAAGATTAGCTAAGGCCATGTACCTTTAAGCTACAATATTTTTTTCGTATTCATCTGTCTAAGTCTTAGTGTGTGAAATTATTTGTGTAAGGATATACTATTAACCATATGGTATAAGTTATAGTATTGTCTTTTCATCCTATATATGTAAAGATTGTTATTTTGTTTCTTTATTTGATAAAGTATATCATTGGTTAATTAAAATGTGTGTCCTTTACTTATATAGTATATATTTAGTGTATGGAGTTCGTTATCTCATAAACTGGAGACTAAAATTATCAGTCCTTATAAATTATAAACCAATGTTAACAATGAAAGATGAAACCAGACAAACATCTTGATGATTGTAGCATAAGATTAAATGACAAGCGTGTTACTGACAAATTAATTAGCCAGAAAAATCAAATATTTTAACTCTTCCCTTTTTTAGAACCCAAGACAAATTTTTATTTTTCAAATGACAGTAATTTATAAGGGTGGACGTTATGTCCCTGATTCGATTCTTTGATTTTTTTATTTTGAAAAAGTGTGGACTGAATACTAAATTAAACCAGTTTGGTTCCATTTTTTCAACTTTGATTCGGTGTTTTTAAAATAGTTTTTCGGTGTGAATGAAAAATAAAATGAGGACAAAATAAAAGTAAAAGGCATTCAAAAATTTAAAACAATGTTTAGTGATAATGTGTCTAATCATGAAATACTTATAGTACTTAAAAAAATTATATTTGTCTGTCAAGAACATTGTGACTCCAACTGTTGCTCGAGGAANATAAAAAAAATGTATTGGAATACTAATAGACATTTCTTTCTTTCACAGAAATCAAGTCTCTTTCTCCTTGTTCAAATTTACTTTTACTCAAAAGAATCAAGGTTTCTTTGTCTTCCATAAACACAAATTTCAATTCCTTTTAATTTAGATCTTTTTAGGGAAAGAAATATTGCTACACTCATGGAATGCACAGACAATTAACACTTCATTAAAAGTAATCTTTAGCAGTAATTAATTTTTGATAATAATTAAATTATTGCTAAATATATTTTTAGAGGCAATTTATATTTTTTATAAATGTCCCTAAAACCTTTAGCGATATTGAATCTTATGATAATTAATTAATGCAGGTAACGATCTTAGTACTCTTTGTTAATGTTCAGATTATCACCGTTAAAAATTGTTTTTGTTATAATGTAAGCAACTGGGTTTTTATTTTTTGTCGTAAAAAACACACCTAATTAAACTATCCCAATTTCTTGAGTTCCATTGCTGAACTATTGAGAATGTGAGTTTTATACTTGAACTATCACTCAATAGTTACTGAAACACACCTCAACTAGCTTCTAAAGATGTGACTCCACTCTCTTTTATTTAATTTTTTTTTGCCACCTGACATTTCATGTGGAAAAATAATTTTACTATAATAAATTTAAATAAATTAATATTAAGTTAAATATTAAAACTATTACCATATAAATTAAATTATTTGAATCGTAATATCAATCATCTTATTCTCCACCTTTTAGTCATGGTCTCATTTCTACTGCAACATCAATATCTTTAACAGAGAGATTTTAAGATTTTAAAGTCCATTAAAAATATGTTAGTGATCATCATTTTCTGTGTACCACAGCTGTAATGGCTGCTATCACAAATGCACATGTTTATTACTTTCTTGTTCTTATTTATTTGTTAAATATTTTATTTTTGACAAATAAAAAAAAATATTTTTTTTATTATATTCTCAATTTATTAATATTGAATTAATATTATTAAAAATATAATTAGTAAATATATTTGGAACTCTATCAATTAATATAGAATGATAGATTCACTATATTAATTATTATTTTTAAGTAGATGTATCAAGTTAAAATTTGACAAATAAATAAGGACAAAATCACTTGTTCTTTTTAAATGTTTGACCAAAGAAATCATCTCTATGCACTTTTGATTTCCAAAACTTGTCCAAACTGACTAGTACATTCTCTTTCCCTTCTACCTACCTTATATATTAAAAGATCATCATAAAAAATAAAATTTAAACATAAATTATTGCTCATCTAGTCAAAAAGTGTTGATATGATTGGTTACAAATAAATAATGTACAGGAACTCATGTTGGCAACGGTGGATAATCGTTCAAATACAGTTGAATGGGCACTTACAGAAATGTTGAATCAACCAAAGTTAATGCAAAAGGTTATAGAAGAGCTCAACATTGTTGTTGGGATCAGTAGATGGGTTCAAGAATCAGACTGGTCAAGGCTAAATTATGTCAAGGCTTACATAAAAGAGACCTTTCGAGTTTCGACTCCACCCCGCTATGACTTTTAATGTTCCTCATGTGTCTATCTCTGATATCATCACCGGTGAAAAGTACTTCATACCTAAAGGGAGTATAGTGCTATTAAGTCGTCTTGGACTTGGTCGAAATTCTAGAGTGTGGGAGGATCCATTAAAGTTCAGGCGGGAGCGCCATCTCAAAATGGAAGATGGTGGTGAAGCAATTCTCACTGATTCAAACTTACGTTTGTTATCATTTGGTACTGGAAGACGAAGTTGTCCAGCTGTGAAACTTGGTTTTTTGTTAAGCAACTGGGTTTTTATTTTTTGTCGCAAAAAACACACCTAGACTATTACAATTTCTTGAGTTCCATATTTAAACTATTGAGAATGTGAGTTTTCTACTTGAACTATCACTCAATAGTTACTGAAACACACCTCAACTAGCTTCTAAAGATGTGCCTCCACTCTCTTTTATTTAATTTTTTTTGGCCACCTGACACTTCATGATTGGTTACAAACAAATAATGTTCAGGAATTCTTTATGGCAACGGTGGATAATCCCTCAAATGCAGTTGAATGGGTACTTGCAGAAATGTTGAATCAACCAATTTTAATGCAAAAGGCTATAGAAGAACTCAACATTGTTGTTGGGATCAATAGATGGGTTCAAGAATCAGACTTGCCAAGGCTTAATTATATCAAGGCTTGCATAAAAGAGGCCTTTCGACTCCATCCCTTTGTGCCTTCTAATGTTCCTCATGTGTCTGTCTCTGATACCATCATCGGTGAAAAGTACTTCATCCCTAAAGGGAGTATAGTGCTATTAAGTCGTCTTGGACTTGGCCGGAATTCTAGAGTTTGGGAGGATCCATTAAAGTTCAAGCCGGAGCGCCACCTCAAAATGGAAGATGGTGGTGAAGTAGTTCTCACTGATTCAAATTTACGTTTGTTATCATTTAGTATTGGAAGACGAGGTTGTCCAGCTGTGAAACTTGGTTCGGCAATTACTACAATGTTACTTGCTAGGCTTCTTCAAGGATTTACTTGGAATTTACCACCAAATTCACCATGCAATGATTCAATTGAGTCATCTAAGATTAATCATTTTTCTACTTTACCACTTCTTGCTCTGGCAAAACCAAGATTAGCTAAGGTCATGTATCTTTAAGCTACAGTGTTTTTTTTTGTATTCATGTGTCTATGTCTTAGTGTGTGAAATTATTTGTGTTAGAATATATTATAATCCATGTGGTTTAAGTTATAGTACTGTTTTTTCATCCTATAAATGTAAAGATTGTTAATTTGTTTACTTAATTTAATAAAGTATCATTTGAATAGATCATTGGTTAACATGTGTGTCCTTTACTTATATAGTAGATATTTAGTGTATGGAGTTCCTTATCTCATAAACTGAAGATTAAAATTATCGGTCCTTATGGGTTATAAACCAATGTTTACCATGAAAGATGAAACAAGACAAACATCTTGATGATCATAGCACAAAATTAAATATAATTTGATCTTGATTATGAGAGTAGTGACTCTTTTCCAACTTCTTGTGCTATTATATTATTCGTGTTTATTGAATGGACCAAGTAGAGATGCTAGTTTATATTCGAAATATTTTACAAAACAACTTCTCTAGTTCATCTAATGTACTTTTACTCTACATCTTGTATAATTGTTATGATCAATGTAACTTGATTTATTATATTGATCTGTCAAAAGGTAAAACTCTTTCTAGGTTATACATTTCTGATAGATTAGATGATAACAAATCACATTAATAAAGTAATAATTAATTGATAGAATCTATATCTCGCTCTTGACATTGATGATGCCCCCTTATAATTGGTTATAAGTTTTCATGTTAGAATTCCGCATGTGAATTTTATATTTATCACATGAGATAAGAAATCATAATATTTAACACTTCTAAATTAATTAGAATTTTACCTTACATAAAAATAAACTTTATAATTCTATTTAGAGATAAGTGGTTAAAACACACCTAAAATATATCTTTTTTTTGAGTTTCATACCCGAACTATTGAAAGTGTGAGAAACACACCTAAACTATTACACTTTAGTTTGAAAAACACACCTCTGTGCTGACTGAACCAAATGTGTGTGTACACACTCTTTTACGCGCGTGTGGCCTTGATTTTCTGTAACACCCCAGAGAATTTTTCGAACTAAGACTCGAGCCGTCCTTCATGTGGAGTGAGATTTTACCGAGGAATAAAATTTCTTGAGTGTTAAGTTAAGGTCCCTAGGTATAGCACATTGAGTTCCAAGAAGAGTTGAATTGGAAATAGTCATTTTGGAAAGAATCTGGAAAATTTGGCTAAGTATGGAAAAAAAAAGAGTTTTTGGTCAACTTTGAGCAGTCTTAACTCCTAGCTCAAAATGATTTAGGCAAATTTCCAGTTATTTCTGGAAAGCCCTTGAAATGATCTTTCCAACGCCACCGAGTTTGCTTGATTCCGAGTTCGTGTGAGTGAGTTATGCCCTTTGGAAGTTGGGCTGTTGGCACAGTCGCACAGTCGCACAGTGCAGTTTGTTTAGTCCGAAAATTTTAAGGGTATTTTGGTCTTTTCCCTAATCTTTTCTTTGGGTTATATTGAGGTGTTAGACTGATGTTTGGATCATTTTTGTCCCATTTTAAAGAGTGAGAGTAAGAGTGAGAGTTAGGGCTTGGAAGATAAGAGAGAAAGAAGAGGAAAAGAAGAGGAGAAAGAGAAGAAGAAG
>NW_026029076.1:0-13707 GCF_019186545.1 Solanum stenotomum | reverse complement strand
ATCACTTAACAACTAAAGCTAAAAGGGATGAAAATAGTAGCAAAAAAAAAAAAAAACAGTAGCTAAACAAGTTGAATAACAAAGTACCACTAGAGTTTCTAATTTTGTGGACAAGATAAAATGTTGTTATGAACTATCAAAAGGTCCTTACAAAATGCTGAAATCAATAGTTAAAAACTACTTATAACACATCAGCTAAAAAACTCATGAAATCAGTAGTTAAAATTGGATGATAAGATATGAAAACAGAGGTTAAAAAAGAGCTTAAATTAGTAGCTAAAATTACTTAAAACACATTAACTAAAACTTGTAAAATCAGTAGCTAAAAAAGCTAAAAATAGCAGCTAATATTGGCTAAAAAAGCTGAAACCAGAGGATAAAAATCGTACCTTTTGCATATTACTTATGATAGTCAATCCTTCTCCTTCATCATTAATGTCCAAATCAGATTTCAAGATTCTCAAAAACCAAGTCCAAGTTTCTCTACTTTCAGTTCCAACAACAGCCCATGCTATTAGGAACATCTGATTATTCCCATCCTTTGCAATAGCAACAAGTAGCTGGCCTTTAGATATTCCCTTCAAAAAGCAACCATCTAACCCAATGCACTTTCTACAACCCTCAATGAATCCTTTTTTCAAAGCTGAAAAACAAATATAAAAGGAATGAAAGAGTTTTTTTCCATCATCACAATTTGTCACTTTCACCACACAAGTGCTTCCTAGATTTGATTCAAGAAGCATATCTCTATAGTCATAGATTCTACTAAACTCAGCAACATGATCACCCATTATCTTTTTCAACACCATTTTTCTGGCCTTCAAACACACGAACTTACCAACATACAATCCCATGTCTGTCCTGACCAAATCTTGTATTTCCCATCCCTTTATGCAAGGTCGAGAAACAATTCTACTTTTATAGTACTTAGCCAAAAACTTAGAGTTGCACATTGTGTTGGTATTGGTCCTATAACACTTATGTCTAGGATTGTAGGTTTTTATAATGAAATCGGAAGATTTGAAATCTTTGTTTGCATAAAGTATCCAAGGACAGCCATTAGCTTTGCATTTTACTCTGACCCTTCTTTGATCATTGTGGATCTTATCCAGTTGACAACCTCTCTCAATTGCATACTTGCTCAAAGCTTCTCTAAATTTTTTTACATTTTCAAATACCATATTAAGTTGCCACACAACTTTTTTCCATGTTGGATCATATGAGATCCTCTTGTTCTTCTTTCTTGCCCTTAAAACATCAGATCTTTCAATATCTATTTCCCCCTCACTTTCACTTTCAAAACTATCCGCATCAGAACTGTCGTAAAAAGGCTCATCACCTACTAGCTTACTAGTTAAATTTTTCTTGGGTTTATCAATGTCTTCAAAACCAGGATCTATGCCAACTTCTCCCAAAAAACACTCAGCAATTTTTTTTTTCCTTGGCTCTTTTTTTTCTTCAAATATGCTTTCAAATCCTTCTTAACTATGCTTAGCTCTTCATGAATATCACTCCCATAACCATCCTCGTCACTAGAAAAGTCAACATTCTCATCACTTTCAGCATCACTATGCACAATAGTTTCTACTTCATTTTCCTCCAAATCTTCATCTTCACTAGAAAACTTCAATTCATCTTCAGCTTCATTTGTGTTTCTGCTGCCATTTTCTATTAGATTTGATTGTTGGACCCCGACAATTTGATCTCTACCATCAATAAGTGTTATTTCTTTACCTAAAGGTGCATTGAGACCTTCACCAGCTTTGTTGGTAGATTCTTTATTAGGTCTATCCACTTCATTCCATGTGGTCTCAAAAAACTCATTGGTCACATGTGTTGTTTTGATAAAAACTTCCCCTTTATGGTAGATATAAATGTCCATAGTACCCCCAACAACCAACAAATTGGCTAAGACCAATAAATCCCTATCTTTAACCAATTCTACCAAATTGCCAACTTGAGCAACTCCAATATATATTTTTTCTATATTGGTAACCCCAAAATCCCTGCAATAGTCATTCACTTCCGGAATAGACAAATGGTCTATATCAACATTGAAGGCATATTCTTTTTCCCCCCCAATATAAACAGGTCCTATCTCACTCACAAGTATACCACCGATGTGAAACCTCAAATTTACGTACTTAGTGTCAATTACCTTAGAACAATTGAAATATGCAAAGTTTAATAAGTCAACTATTGTTCATGAAACCAGTAGCTAAAAATCGCCACCAGTATGAAAATTAAGTTCAGGAGTAAAGAAATAGTACCTTATGTAGTCAATTTCTTCTCCTTTCAACTCTTTTCAGATGGTATGGATCAAAACCTAAAAAATTATACAAAATCGTTAATATTTTGAGACAAAAATAAGAACCCTAACATTTTTTGACAAATGAGTAACTAACCTTCAAACCATGATGAATTTGTGAATTAATAGTGAAAACCCTAAATTTACTCAAAATTTTCACACACCAAAGAGACTCAATTGAGAAACAGAGAAAGATGCTTCTACATGTTGAAAGTTAAACTTTAATCTTTTGACATGGTGGAATTTGTTTCCATGTGGCAATCTATGTGGCATTTAAAAAATAATAATTGAGAGAGTGTAATACACACACTATCATATTTTACTTGAGGTGTGTTTTTCAAAATAAAATGTAATAGTTTAAGTGTCTTTCTCACACTTTCGATAGTTCGGGTATGAAACTCAAAAAAAAGGTATAGTTTAGATGTGTTTTAACCACTTATCTCTTCTATTTAAGTAACATTTAGAACTTTAAAACTATCACAATAGATTTTCATCATCCTGGAAGATTTGGGAGGCTACTAATTCCTCATAAACACATACATGAGTTTCCATGTATGATAAAACATTAATTTACTGTAAAAATAAAATAAAATGAAAAAAATAAAACTTTTAACTACTACTTAAGTAATATTTTGGATCAACTTTACAAGGAAAATACGGTTTCTCCAACTTCTACTTTTCTTTTATTTTGATTTTGATTTTAATTCAAGTACTTTCTTGCATCCTCGTTTTTTTTTCTTTTTTTTTTTTAAATTCTTTAAGTTAATAACTTTAAAAATTATATATGAATTATACATAATCAGCAATTGACAATGAATTCCATGATTTAGTAATTTCTTATGTTTTCTTATCACCATATAAATTAAATTTTTGAATCATAATATCCACCATCTTCTACTCCCCCTTTTATTCATGGTCTCATTTTTATCGTAACATCGATATCTTTAACGGAGAGATTTTAAGATTTTAAAGTCAATTAAAATATTAATGTGACCATCATTTTCTGTGGACCACAAGTGTAATGGATGCTGGCACATCACAAATGCACATGTTTATTACTATTGTAACATCTCGCAAATTGAAATAACTAGGAAAGAGTTAAAAGTTGGGGAAAGAATCATTTTTGGAAAAATATATGAAAGTCTGGAAAATTGTGAAGTATGTTAGTTGAGATTTTGGTCAACTTCAAACGGCCATAACTCCTAGCTCAGGATGAGTTAGGTGTATTTTCAGATATTGTTGGAAATCTCTTGGAAGAACCTTTCCAACGCCACCGAGTTTGCGTGATTCCGAGTTCGTATGAATGAGTTATCCCCTTTGGAAGTTGGGCAGTTTGAATAAGAAAAGTCTAATCCTGATTTTTGAAGGGTAATTTAGTATTTTCCTTAGCTAATTATTCTAATTCGTTTTTAGGAGTTAATTGGGGTAAAATCAGAATTTAGTCAGTTTAGAAAAGTTGAAGTTTCACGCTAGGGCTTGCAGAAAAGAGAAAAGAGGAGAAGGGAGAAGGGAAATCAAGATTCGTCAAGATCGTCGAGTTTAACTTGTGGATTTCGTCAAGGGGTGATCCCTACAAGGTATGTGAGATCACATAGCGTTGGGTTAGTTCACCACGCGCCAACCATGATTCAATTCAGCGAATTTAAGTCTTTGAAAGTTTAGAAATTGAGTTTTTGATGAATATTGTTGAAAGTTTCGTTTGAATTTCTTGTGGGTTGTGTTGTTGGAGTTTCTTGCGATTTGATTCATGTTTCCGGGTGTAATTTCGGTTTGAATCTATCATATATTGAGGGTATAAATGATTCTAAGTGTTTGGGGAAGGAACCATTGAAGTTTAGAGGATTTAGAGATGAAAAACGGGGAAGAAAAGTCGTCAAACACCTGGGGATAGGGGTGGGGCATCGCGCCAGCAAGCACGCCCCAAAAGAGTCTATGAATCTTCACCCTTGGGGCGCCGCGCCAGCCAGCGCCCCAGGCCAGTCTCTAAATGTTGAGGGCTGGCGCCCCGAGCCTCTCAGAGCGCCAGGGACGCCAGTTCTCCCCCTTCGTCCCCCATATTTTCGTACTTGTTCCTAAGCAATGTACCTATGTTTCTTAGTTGATTCCAACACTCTCAAGTACATCTAAACATCATGAAATCATCCATAAACATGAGATCATGAACCTTGAATCCCTACTTCAATTCAAGGAAAGTTAAGAGTCAAGTCTAGAAGTTAAGAAGCAAGTCTAGAGAAGTTTATAAAGTTTTTAAAAGTCTTTCGCCAACGTTTTAACTTTGTTTTAAGACTTAAGTTTCAAGTTAAATAAAGAGTAAAGAGTTGAGTTCATTTTCTCAAAAAGTTGTAAGGGAACTAAGTATTCCCAAGAGTTTAAAATGTTTTTACATTTGAACAAGAAATTAAAGGGAAACACCGATTTCCAAGAGAGCTTTTAAGCTAAAGTTTTGAGTAATTATCTCAAACCAAAGAAAGAAGTTTTGATTTTTAAATCATATGAGCTAAGTATATTTTGGGAGTAGTATTGAGCACCGATATGGGGATGCGAGTTCATATTAACTCAAGACTCCATAAACCATGTAGCCATCATGGGTAGTAAAGGATCATACTTTTTAGATGACTCCTTAAGATGCTTTTAGCATAGACTAGTGGATCCACTTAGTTAAGGCGTTCTATATGACGACAAAGTATAGGACAGTTCTGGCAGCGTGGGCAAGACGCTATATCACCACTTAGGATCATAGTGGTGGTTGTCGGTTAGAGAAACTCCCACAGAAACTATATTACTTTCTTATATGAGTAAAGTTGAGTTTGTTATTGCACTTTCGTTAACGAACTAAATTTTTTTCTACTATTTTACAAGCTTTTCATATATTGCATGTGTTTTATTGCTTTATATTGAGTTAAGTTATTCATGAGTTGAGAAGAGTCAAGGTAAGTGTTTCTTTCAGATTCCTTTCAAGCTTATGTTATGTTTAGCATTCCAACTCGCATACTCGTACATTCAATGTATTGATGCCAGTTGGCCTGCATCGCCTTATGATGCAGACGCAGGTAATCAGGATCAGCATCCAGCGCCTCGTTGATCCAATTGAGCTTTCAGAGTCAGTTGGTGAGCCTCCTAGCTTTTCGGAGGATCATTTTTATTGTTTTTAGTATTTTAATTCATTAGGATGTCGTGGGTTTTGTCCCGACGTCCATCTCAGTTGTTTAGAGGCTTCATAGACAGAGTTAGTGATGTTAATTCATGAGTCTTTACTTTTTCTTTTCAGTTAAGTTGAGACTTGAGTTGCCACTTTAGCAGTGCATGTTATTTATTACATTCTAAGTTATTTATTTTGAGCAGTTCAGTTTACTTGTTTTAAAAGTATTTATCTTGAGTAAAGTCATCCGCTGAGTAAGTAAGTCAGGCCAAGGGTTCGCTTGGGGCCAACAATGGTTCTCGAGTACCGGTCACGTCCAAGGTGTAGGCTCGGGGCGTGAATCTATTCAGACCTATATAAATAGATTACCTATATTTCTAAACAAACTAATTATATATGAGTTTGGAAGGGAAGTTCGAATCAGAGCGTTACCTCAAAAAGAAAGATGGTGGTGAAGTAGTTCTCACTGATTCAAAGATACGTTTGTTGTCATTTAGTATTGGAAAACAAGGTTGTCCAAGTGTGAAACTTGGCTCAACAATTACTACAATGTTACTTGCTAGACTTCTTCAAGGGTTTACTTGGAATTTACCACCAAATGCACCATGCAATAATGACTTAATTGAATCATCTAAGACTGATCCTTTTTGTACCTTACCACTTGCTGCTCAGACAAAACCAAGATTAGCTAAGGCCATGTATACTAAACATACAACTTTATGCAACATGAGTTGTATTAATAATTGGTTTTGTTACATGAGGCAAGTCTTGGTAGTCCTCTTTGTGCTCTGCCATATGAATATTTTATTAATAATTGGTTTTGTTTTCTTCTCATAGGTCTTTTTGTGTGAACCAATATGCTGTGAAAAATCTATGGATTGAGCTTTTCCTGCATCCAAAATTTTTAACTATTTCAGAGCTACAACTCATTGTATACATAAGTACAAACAAACACACAAAATGATATGCACTTGCACACACTAATATCTATTACAAACAACAGTAGAATGTGGTAAGAGAACATGAATGCACACACGTATACGTGAATGTATTCGGAAAAAAAAACTAGCAAAATGCATGAATGAGTATATCATGGAAGACGAGAGGGAGTTGCTCGGATGGTAAGCACCCCTCACTTCCAACCCAAAGGTTGCGAGTTCGAGTCACCAAGGGATCAAAAGAGGTGGGAGCTCCTAGGGAGGGTAAAAAAAGAGAGTATATCATGGAAAACCTAACCGTGAATCATTAGAACATCACAGTTAAAGTGTCACGTCCCGAGCCTACACCCTGGACGCGGCCATCACTCAATAATCATCGCTGGTTCCCAAGCGAACCCTTGGCTTGACTGACTACTTAGTGGAATATTTACTCAAGAAACATGGGAGCTTCGAATGCATGATTAAACTTTATAGTCTAAAATAAAACTTAACTCAAATGAACATCTGGAAATACTTAGTAAGTTACAATCAACTATCTCAAAAACTCATAACATCTCAACAAAAAGGGGAAATAATGAGAGACTTCTCAATATTTAACTATGAAGCCTCTAATACTAGAATAGATGTCGGGAAAGAACCCTCAACAACTTAACCAAAGCATAAAATAAATGTGAAGCCCTCCAGAAAGCAAGGAGGCTCACCAAAACTAGCTGGAATGCAAATGGTATCAACGAAACGCCTGTTGATGCCCCTGAACACCTGTATCTACATCATAAATAAGATGTAGGTCGAATGACATCCAATATATTGAATGTACAAGCATGTAAAGAGAACTGGAAGCATAGATAACTGAACAAATAAGATTGGAAGAAATACTCACCTTAACTCACCTCCAATGCAAAAACAATAACAAAAGATGCAATATTTAAAGCGTTATAAAATAGAAGACATTGACTCAATGATGTATAAGAATACAATAAGTTGTTCTTTACTCTTATTTGGGGGATTCTCTAACTGACAACCATCACTACGAGCTATGTGATGATACAGCGTCTCGTCCACGCTGCCAGAATTGTCCTATACCTTGTCGGGGTATAGAACACCTCAACTAAGTGGATCCACTAAGCTATGCTTAAAAGCGATAAGAAATCATCTAAAAAGTACGACCCTTTTGGTTGCATGGTTTATGAGGAATGTGAGTTGTCTGAACTCATCCCCATATCGGTGCTCAATACTACTCCTAATAAATATATACTCATGCTCAATCTTTAAAACATACTCGAATAAAACGCGTCAAGTTTATGTTGGTCTTTAAGTATTCTACCTTTGATGTATCTAATTTTCTACGTGTTGTTGTTCATGTCACTCTATAATTGTGAGGTCCTTTTTGGAATGTGTCAACCAGTAGAAGAAGAGATGGAGTCTATCAATCATATTCGGAAAGACTAATGGACAAATACACAGTAAAAGTTGTGATAATCTTAATCTATGGCAGATTCAATTTTAATTAGTCGACTAACTGCGTTCATTTGAGCCCTCTTAGACCATCTCCAACCCACCTCTATATTTGGAGAGTAAAATAGAGAATGACACTCCAACCCACGTCCAAATCACCCTCTATTCTTCAAATTTAGAGAGTTGAATAGTAGTTCTCCAAATTTGAAGAACTACTATTCACACTCTCTATTTCACTTTTTCATTATTTTATTATTATTTCTACTTCTCATGTGTTGTCACCAACATCTTTTCAACGGCTTCGTTGTAAAAGGGACGAAGAAGCTGACCACCTTCATAGATTTATTTACAAGCAATGCAACAACCAACTTGTTATAATTTGAGGAAAGTGACAAGATATCATTGTGGGAATGTAATTAGGAATATGATTTTCAGCAAGAGATCATTATTTGGAATTATAGAACAAGAGGAGCAAATTGATGCAGTTTTTACTCTTCTTCAATATGTTTATTCTTTTAGTATGTCAGATTACTTACCATGTTTAAGTGTTTTTGATTTGGATGGTCACAAGGCAATTCTCAAGAAAGCATATGCTACAGCAACAAAACATATTGATATTGAAGTTGATCATAGGATTCAAATATGGAAAGATGGCAACAAATCTTTGGAAGAGGACATTCTTGATGTTCTTATCATGCTCAAAGATACAAATGGAAATCCATTGATGAATGTTAAAGAGATTAAGGCACAAGTGCTAGTAAGTATATCTATATTCAATTACTTATACTTTGTTTTATCACCTTTGTCTAATTTTATGATTGATAGACTATCTGATCAAGCTTCAAAATATGCTTATTTTGGAAAGAGTTTATAGCTTCATAAAAAATATACTTTTGGAGGATCATAGCAATTTATGTTTGGCTAATCAATTTAAAAAATATTTTTGTCAATTTGTGTTTGGCTAATTAATTTAAAAAATATTTTGTTATACTTAACTTTTGCTGCTACTCAAAAACACTTATTCTTCTTAAATGTTTGACCAAACACATCATCTCTCTAAAATATGCACTTTTGATTTCCAAAATTTGACCAAAATAAGTAGTACATTCTCATTCCCTTCTACCTACCTTATATGTATTAACTCATCATAAAAAATAAAATTTAAACATAAATTATTGCTCATTTCGTCAAAAAGTGTTGACATGAGTGGTTACAAACAAATAATGTACAGGAACTCATGCTGGCAACAATGGATAATCCTTCAAATACAGTTGAATGGGCAATTGCAGAAATGTTGAATCAACCAAAGTTAATGCAAAAAGGCTATAGAAGAACTCAACACTGTTGTTGGGATCAATAGATGGGTTCAAGAATCAGACTTGTCAAGGCTAAATTATGTTAAGGCTTGCGTAAATGTCACGATTCAAAAATGGATGTGATGGTACTTGTCTTATCCCGCTAACAAGCCTGCCTAAAACTCAATCATTTAGATAATAATGCGGAAATAAAACAAAAGTCCAATAACAATTACTAAAACAGATAACAAGTCGACTTAACTAAATCCCCAAAACCTGGTTGTCACGTGTACAAGCCTCTGAGTATTACAACTGAATCAAAAGAATAATACAAGCCTCATATGACATTGTTTCTACAGTAGAACAAGATCATAATAGGAGTAACAAGGTTCGCTGAAATGACAAACAACTACCTTACAAACTTCCATAAGAAGCCTCAGACAAGGAGAAGAGAAAATATCACAAAGGTCCGGGCTAGTAACCTACAAAAATGTAAAAGCAAGGGGTGAGTATCAAATCACACGGTACTCAGCAAGTAAACTTCTAAACACAAGCTAAGGGGATAAAATATGGGTACTTCTTACACACCAACCGAACCTCCACAACTACAACCTGCATAAAATCAGCCCAGCCTAATAGTTCACAATTTACATAGCACCCAGCTCAACAACAATCACTTTAACAAATTACATATACACTCAACAACAAACTCAATATTCATCAATCACAACTTCCACAAAAAGGCACTCACAATATCAACACACAAGATCAAGTTCATCAAATAGAGGTAATCAAATATCAAGTACTTTCCATCCACCAATAAAATACATAATCATCAATAATGAAGGATGTCATGGGATGCAATGCAATATGACTCCATAAAATGATATGTCCCAGAATATCAAGTACTCTCTCAACCGTATATACATGATACTCCTCGAAAATACATCAAGAGTTCATGACCCATGGGGGACTCGCGAGGTCGTATACCGACACAGACGATCTCCACGAGTCTGTGCGGACGATCTCAATGCACTATCATAAATCAAACAAATTCCGCATGGACGATCTCCTCGTGCCCAAATTATAATCTTAAGATCTCACCATCCCCAGCATGGACGATCTCCACGTGCCTAATAACTTATACTCAATCTCATGGCAATGCATGTGCACAATATGATTTCAATAAAAGGGATGATGCATCTCAATCAAATATCAATATGATATGTAATCACCTCATCTATCACAAGTATACGGGTTCAATAAAGAACACAATCACACATAATAAATCCAGTCAATAATATATCAGCTAATGCCCATATGCTTTGGCATTCTAGGATTACAACCCGCATTCTATAGTAACAAACTTTCCATTTATAACACTGGTACTCATACTAATGCTCGTCACACCATTGGTACGAGACCGCATCCTTCGCCCTTACCCATGGTCTATTCCATTTTTTTAAGTTTTTTTTATTAGAAAAATGTCTTTCAACGAAGTCTTTCAAACCATTCTCAACACATCACACACAAACAATTAATCACATTGCCTTTTATTACCCCTTTTTCATCATTAGAATTAGTCAATGTGGACAAGTCAACCCTTCATCAAGTCCCATTACTCCCAAACACATACCACAAGGAAATACACAAATTTCATACACTTAACAAGGGTTTAGAAATCCACTTGCCTCAATCAATCAAGAATTCACTCCGGGACTTGAGTCTTCCCCTTCCGTTGAACTTCCAAATCAATGCAATCTATTCAAGTACATGACCACAATAAGATTTCGAAACTAACAACACCCAACTCTATAATCAAGTTCCTAAGCTTCAAGCCTAAGGCTAAGTCCAATTTTTTTTTCAATATCACAAAACTAATGGTATTTATATAAGATTATATCCCTAATATTTAATTATCTATTTCAATATAGAAAAAACTTGAATTATATGGTAATTATAAAAAAAAATGGAATCAAAACCACTTAAGGAATGATACTTAAACTTAAGGAACGATACTTAGGCTTGAACTAATAGCAGAACGTTGTTTGTGCATTTACACTATAACATACCATCCTTCAATGATTGAATTATCATGCCCAATCATTGGTCATAATTACTCTATAATTTATCCACTAAAATTTGCCAACAAGTGACCCATAAATGATACTTGCCCATCAGTTTGAATAAAACAATATTGGCAGGGATTGAAGATCAAAACTACTTAATTACCAGCATATTTTAATAATAATTTAAAAGGAAAAACACATAGCAAATTCGTATTACCTAAAAGTAATCTTTCGATTTCTACGTCGGCTCTTCCCACAAGTAATTTCCGTTCTCTTCTTCTTTTCTTAAGTTGTGATGCAAAAGTTCTCAACCCTAATAAATTATTACCCTATATGGTCAAGTGGTATAAATAAATTAAAAACCTGACCCATTAAGCATTAACTAAAATTAGCTATTTAATAATTAACCGTCAATTAATTCACTCTAGTTAAATGAATATTCAAAATTTTCAAAAATGACCTTCCGGGTCATGGTCATTACAATGAAAGAGACCTTTCGACTGCACCCCGCTATGACTTTTAATGTTCCTCATGTGTCTGTCTCTGATACCATCGTCGGTAAAAAGTACTTCATCCCTAAAGGGAGTATAATGCTATTAAGTTGTATTGGACTTGCTCGGAATTCTAGAGTGTGGGAGGATCCATTAAAGTTCAAGTCAGAGCGCCACCTCAAAATGGAAGATGCTGGTGAAGTAGTTCTCACTGATTCAAACTTACATTTGTTATCATTTAGTACTGAAAGACGAAGTTGTCCAGCTGTGAAACTTGGTTCAACAATTACTACAATGTTACTTGCTAGACTTCTTCAAGGATTTACCTAGAATTTACCATGTAATGATTTAAATGAGTCTTCTAAGATTAATCATTTTTTCCCTTACCATTTCTTGCTCAGGCAAAACCAAGATTAGCTAAGGACATGTATCTCTAAGCTACAATGTTTTTCGTACTCATCTCTCTAAGTTATAGTGTGTGAAATTATTTTTGTTAGGATATATTATTAACCATATGGTTTAAGTTATAGTATTGTCTTTTCATCCTATATATGTTAAGATTGTTATTTTGTTTACTTAATTTAATAAAGTATCATTTGAATAGATCATTGGGTAATTAACATGTGTGTCCTTTACTTATATAGTAGATATTTAGTGTATGAAGTTCCTTATCTCATAAATTTGAAGATTAAAATTATCAGTCCTTATAAATTATAAACCAATATTTACAATGAAAGATAAAACCAGACAAACATCTTGATGATTGTAGCACAAGATTAAATGACAAGCGTGTTACCGGCAAATTAAGTAGCCAGAATAATCAAATATTTTAACTCTTCCCTTTTTTAGAACCAGAGACAAAATTTTATTTTTCAAATGACAGTAATCTGTAAGTGTGGACCAAATACTGAATTAAACCAGTTTGGTTCCATTTTTCAACTTTGATTCGGTATTTTTAAAACAGTTTTTCGGTGTGAATGAAAAATAAAATGAGGGCAAAATCAAAGTAAAAGGCATTTAAAAATTTAAAACAATGTTATGTGATAATGTGTCTAATCATGGAATACTTATAGTACTTAAAAAATTATATTTGCCTTTGTCCAGAATATTGTGACTCCAACTGTTGCTCAAGGAAAACAAGGGTAAAGAAAAATTACTTTACATGACGTACATCAGCAAAAATATATTTAGATTCCTCCTGAAAATTAATATTTGAAGTTAACTATGTGAATTGTAAATTTGTTGCTACTTGAATTTGGCTATGAATGAGATAAAAAAAATGTATTGGAATACTAATAGACATTTCTTTCTTTCACAGAAATCAAGTCTCTTTCTCCTTGTTCAAATTTACTTTTACTCAAAGAATCAAGGTTTCTTTGTCTTCCATAAACACAAATTTCAATTCCTTTTAATTTAGATCTTTCTAGGGAAATAATTATTGCTACACTCATGGAATGCAAAGACAATTAACACTGCATTAAAAGTGACCATCATTTTCTGTGTACCACAGCTGTAATGGTTGCTATCACAAATGCACATGTTTATTACTTTCTTGTTCTTATTTATTTGTTATATATTTTATTTTTGACAAATTAAAAAAGAATAATTTTTTACTATGGAAAAAATCATTTTGGCCAAAAAATATGGGTAAAATTTGGCCAGAATGATATTTTATTTATGTTATTTTACCTTTTTAAACATTTTTACCCTTTTAACTTTAATACTTTTTAACTAAAAAATGGGAAAAAATCAGTTTGTTTTAAAATAAAATAAAAATTATAATTTTTTAAATTTTCTGGATATTTAGCACCTCCCTTTTATTAGTATATCCTTAATTTATTAATATTGAGTTAATATCATTAAAAAATATAGTTAGTAAATATATATGAAACTCTATCAATAAATATAGAATGGTAAACTCACTTTGTTAATTATTATTTTTTAATAGATGTATCAAGTTAAAACTTGACAAATAAATAAGGACTAAAGAAGTAATAGAGTTTAGATGGGTA
>NW_026029075.1:0-455 GCF_019186545.1 Solanum stenotomum | reverse complement strand
TAAACCCTAAACTATAAACCCTAAACCCCGAACCTTAACCCCTAACACCTAACCCCTAAACCCTAACCCCAAAACCCTAAACCCTAAACCCTAAACACCTAAACCCAAAACCATAACCCTAAACCCTAACCCTAAATCATAACCCTTAAACCCTAACCCTAAATCCCTAAACCCTAACCCTAAATAATAAATCATAAACCCTAAACCCTAAACACTAAACCCTAAAACCCAAAACCTAAACCCTAAACATTAAACCCTAAATCCTAAAGACTAGCCCTAAACCCTAAATCCTAAACACTAAAAGTAAACCCTGAGCCCTAAACTCTAAATCCTAAACCCAAAATACTAAATCATAAACCATAAAACCTAAACCTTAACCCTAAACCCTAAATACAAAATCCTAAACACTAATCTCTTAACCCTTAATCTTAACCCTAAACCCCAAACGCTAAATA
>NW_026029074.1:0-409 GCF_019186545.1 Solanum stenotomum | reverse complement strand
CTTTTATTCTCGTATTTCTACTTCTCTTTCGTTGTGGTTGGGTTAGGCTGACGTGTCCAGTGGGAAATGGACACGTGCCATCACATCCGGATTTGGGGTGTGACACTTTGATAGTTCATGCTTAACAAATTTGTGTTGTCATTATCATCAGAGAACTATGAAGATGTTTTTCTTTAATTTTTTTTTTAGGGAAAATGGTTCAAAACACACCTCATCTATTGTCTAAATTGCTATTACACACTCTAACTTTGCGGGGGTCCTATAACCCCCCCTAAACTATTTTTTAGTGTATTATTAAATGTATTATCGGCTTGGATGAACAAGCAAGTGACCATACGTACAGTGAACGCGTCAGGGTTAAATTAAGAGCAACTTTCACATATAGCAAACACAGAATTCATATTTGTAT
>NW_026029073.1:0-409 GCF_019186545.1 Solanum stenotomum | reverse complement strand
CTCATCATTAACCTTTATGGAAAGGGTGTCATAAGCCTGCCGATTCCAAGGTACATTTAGGAAAGCTCATTAACTCCACTTGAAAGGGTGCCATGGGCCTGCCGATTCAAGTCTCATCATTAACCTTTATGGAAAGGGTGCCATAAGCCTGCCGATTCCAAGGTTCATTACTTTTCATTAATGGAAGGGTGCCATAAGCCTGCCGATCCAAGGTTCATTATAAGCATGTGTGGAAGGGTGCCATGGGCCTACCGATCCAAGGATTCAACAATCAACAATATAATCATTTATACCAGAAAAGGATGCATACGCCCTATCAATTCAAGGTATACTTTACATTGAAGAATCCTTCATATTCTATCATCAACATTCATGAGTGTTATCAACACATCTATGAAATTTCCATACA
>NW_026029072.1:0-365 GCF_019186545.1 Solanum stenotomum | reverse complement strand
ATCCACTAACGTCCGATGGAATTGGACCAGTTAGGAAATTGGACGAAAAATCCAAGGTTTCAAGTTGTGTCAAGCTTCTGTTAAAGGATAAGAACTCAAGTTTGCCATTAAAATTGTTATTTTTAAGTGATAACGACCTGAGCTTTCCAAATCTCAAGAAATGAGAAATTGGTCCTTCAAGATGGTTACCAACAAGGTCCAAATCCTCTATGTTGGTGAGATTCCATAGAGGTTTAGGAATAAACCCGGAGAGATTACAAGAAGTTATTGTCAGTGTATGCAGCGAAGTTAGATGACCAAATGATTCAGGCATCCTACCAGTAGCATTCACACTATCGAGATATAACTCCATGAGTGATGCACTG
>NW_026029071.1:0-775 GCF_019186545.1 Solanum stenotomum | reverse complement strand
ACGCTCCCGATGGCCCAGCCTCTGATCTTCTCCTCTTGTTTTGTGCCATGAGATGCTGAAGCCTATATTGAATCATTAGCAAGTATCCTTCGCTCCGGCGACCTTTCTCTTCCCAGTCTTCGAGACACATTCCGCTTTTCTTATCTCCAATCCACAAGTTAAGCTCTCCCAAATCACTTCTCAAGCTTTCTAATTCTTGAGTTACGCTCTCGAGGGCGTACTTATCCTCTTCTTGCTTTCGGAGAAATTCCTCATGCATTTCCTGGGCTTCTCTCTTTACCTCTCTTAGTTCTATCAAAGCTTTAGACTCTTTGTCCTCTACACTGCGGTAAATGTTCGGAACTGAGAAGGAGATACCCTGTATATTGCGCTTCAACCAAGCTTTGTAAGTTTCATCGTACCCTGCATTAAATCGGTCCGCGGCAATGGTGTCGTCTTTCATTCGCACTGCTCTTTTCCATTCTCTCAGCATCTCTGAAGCCTCAGGCACTCTATCATCCCCGATGTCGAACACGTAGATGCGGTAGTATGCTTCTGGAGGTGTAGTTTGTCTTCTTCCAAACTGTCTCAAGACCCGGATGGGTGCATATGGGCGAATACCTCGAATACCTGGCAGAGGAAGCACAAGTTGTCTGTCGCCCCTTACTATGGCATCTTTTGAGATAAAACGGTCGAACATCCACTGGATGTTTTCTTCTCTCAACTCAGAAAAAATTTGAGCCCATCTTTCTCTGGTTCTTCTTTTTCCTAAGTCTGCCCAGAACAACATGTCATT
>NW_026029070.1:0-386 GCF_019186545.1 Solanum stenotomum | reverse complement strand
ATATATTTGTTCAGCTTTATCAAGTCATTCATGCTCAGAATCGTTCAAGTACTGATTCATAGTCTACGCTACATCTTCTCTTGATGTAGGTTCAGGTCGTTAGCTTTCAGATCACGCGAAGATCGGTTCCCGATCCGTATTCAGCAAATATTAGTGGTGATTCCTCATTTTTCGAGGACGATTTACATGTTTTATATTCAGACTTTCATTTTAGTTTCAGTTTTGCTAGAGTTAGTTGGGGACATGTCCCAGCATCTCTAGTCAGTTAGAGGCTTTTATTCATACATTGTTTTTGTCACTCCCCGAGGTTACCCACTTGACGTAACATGATACCTAGGATCACGAGTGACCCGAATCCAACCTTGAGTTGGCATATCATAAGCATA
>NW_026029069.1:0-1189 GCF_019186545.1 Solanum stenotomum | reverse complement strand
AGCTTCCTCAAAACAGGCCCAACTCGCATATGGTGCATTCTCAACTCTGCTCCCTTTCCACTGGTCAAACCATGTTCTAGCAACATCCTTCAACTGATACGCAGCTAGTTCAACCCGCTCAGTATCTACCACATGCATCACATCAAAAATCTTCTTCAACTCCTCAATGAAATCCTCTGGATCCTCAGTAGTGCTCGAACCCAAGAAACTCGGAGGATTCATTCCCAAGAACTCACGAATCCTAGAAGTGTTAGCTCCTTCCTGTCGAGCTCCCCTTTGCTGACCAATCTGATTAATTACAGCTTGACTCAAAATTCTAATTGCCTCTCTGAACTCGGCATTAGAAACTTCCCCTTGACCTTGCACTCCAGGTGCATCAGGTAACTCTTGCTCATCAACATAGCGTCTAGGAAGACGCCCTCTACCAACTCTTCGAGGAGGCATGACTATCTGAAACACGCGCAAGCACGAATTAGAAAGAAACTTTTTAGAGATCAACTCTAACGCACGAATTGAGGGTGAAAGAAATGAGAAATCTTCCTAAATGTTGCTGCCTCCCAATTATAGATGTGGCGCGCTTCACACCGATAACTAGGACTCTACAGACACGGCTTCATAGACTCCCTAGGACTCCTGAACTCTTTGCTCTGATACCAAGTTTGTCACGCCCCGAGCCTACACCCTGGGTGGGACCGGCACCCGGACACCATTTCTGGCCCCAAGCGAACCCTTGGCCTGGCTTTCTTAACTCAACGGAAACCTTAACAGAAAAACTCAATGCAATGCAATATTACAAAACAACTTAACTTATAAAATATGGCCATAAAGGCAACTCAAATCTCAAAATAGAATATTTACATATATATATAGATGAGAGACTCAAAACTAACTGACTGACTATCTGTCTGTCTATGAAGCCTCTAAAATACTGAGATGGATGTTGGGACAGACCCCGCAGCATCCTAATAAAACAAAAACTAAGAACACAAAATAATTGAGTCCTCCGGAATGCAAGGAGGCTCACCACTGACTCTGGAGTGCTCAGCTGGATCAATGACGTGCAGGATGCTGATCCGGGGTACCTGAATCTGCATCATCAAACGATGCAGGCCAACTGGCATCAGTACATGGAATGTACGAGTATGCAAGCTGGAAAACTACGCAACAAAGGCTAGAAGGAAAATCTGGA
>NW_026029068.1:0-318 GCF_019186545.1 Solanum stenotomum | reverse complement strand
TAATTTAGGACAGCTAGACTTAAGAAAATATTCGAAATTTAATTCTAAAAACAGAACAGATTTTGTTCACAGAGGTAAACACAGCTGCAACGCAGACTTGCTTCAGGCAAGCTGCCCAACTTTTCTCCTTCATGTTGCCAACTCTAAACCCTCTCAACCTCAAAGGTTCTTTTCCCAAAACTTGGGGTCATAAACCCCTCAACATACAGTGGATTCCACTCAAAAAAACGCAACCAGATCCTGTCCCAAATCAGCAAGAACTTCAACAACACAACCAACAACTTCAACATCCAAAATAAATCTTTTCTTGGAATTAAA
>NW_026029067.1:0-522 GCF_019186545.1 Solanum stenotomum | reverse complement strand
TTATTATTTCTGATATTTATTTTTTCATTGGATTTTTAGGTAATTTACAATCTCTAGCTATATGTCCTAATTTTCCACAATTATAACAAGTACATCCCATTAGTTTTCTTTTTGGTCTATATGGTCTTTTGGTTTTGTAGTTTTTTACATAGTATCTTCTTTTTGGTTTTTTATATTTATATTTTGATCTATATTTTTTTTTATATCTCTTTCTATAGTATTTGTCCGTACAACCAAATTGGAGTGCCGTTGTATTTTTGCAATATGCTAAGTTTTTTACTAGTATTTTTTCCATTTTTATTTCTTCTTTATGTTTTTCACATAGTTCTATAAACCATCGTTGTAAGAATTTTATTCTAGCTCCTAAGGTATCTGTTAATCCTGCTTCATTCCAACTTTTTATTACTTTTGAATTAAAAGGTTCTGGTAATTTTGTAAAATATAATTTTCTTATTTCCTTACTTTCTTCTGTGCTATATGTTTCTTTATAATAATTGTAATGACCCTCCAGGTCATTTTTAA
>NW_026029066.1:0-565 GCF_019186545.1 Solanum stenotomum | reverse complement strand
ATTAGATATATGTGAGCTTTTCTATTTCTTGAATCTGTGTATATTCCCTCTCCCGTTTAGACTTCTCTTTGAGTTCATGCTTTTTGATGTTCAGTTTAAGTGCTTCAGTAACATCAGAACATTGGAAGATTTGTTTAATTGTGACAGTTGTTAAAGTTGAAACGGGGAACTAACTTGATTTTTCTGTTGTCTCCTCATTTTCAGCTCTAAATCCTGATAAATTGACTGAATTTATGCTGCTAGATCAAGCACCAGTTAGCCACCATACTCATCTATTCAGGTTATTTTTTTCTTTCTTGTTATTTTATAATTATGGCTTTTACACTTTGATAGTGACACATATTCCAGGTGGATTTTGCTCTCCCATTAAATGTTTTCTCTAAACAGCTCTACCTCACATCTTACTGTTTTATAGAGGAACAGTAGTATGGCTCTAGCACTATCATTTATCTTTAAACTGTCGAAAAGCCGGATCTAGAAGAATTAGTTTCAGTATCATGCTTCATATTATAGCACATTCAATTATTAAAGAAACTGGAATTAGAATTGGGAAGCATGTAGTCTT
>NW_026029065.1:0-3018 GCF_019186545.1 Solanum stenotomum | reverse complement strand
CCTTCCGGGAGGTCCAAATTCGGATGAACGCATAGGTCTTCATAACTCAACCCGGCGACCTCAGGAATGCAGTTCAACTCTTTCATGGCTTTCCTAATTTCCTCTTTCATATCTATCTTGGCGGTCTCTTCCTTTGACCTCCACTCTCTCTCCCTCTCCTCATAGTGGTCGAGTTCCGAACCATGGGCATCGTGCTCGTTGGGGACTGATATTTGGAAAACGGCTTTTTGCGGTAGTGGTGGAGCGATAGATGGACTCTGGCCATTTAAAGGGGCGTGATAGCTTTGAGGATAAGTCTGGGGGTTGGTGTACAGGTTTTGGTGAGGGAGGGAAGTGTGTGGGTTATTAGCGTTTTGGCCATGGGGGGGCAGACTAGTTTGGTGGTTTGCATTAGCGGGAAGGAGTGGTGCTTGGAGGTTGGTATTTTGAGGAGGGGGTGGCGTTTGATAAGAAGCTGAGGCATATTGGGGGTTTTGAGTGGTAAGGTCAATGACGGAGGGGTTACGAGCAGGGCTTGAAGGCGGGTTCTGAGCTTGTTCCACGTTAGGGAGGGGAGTTTGAGCTGGAGGTCTTCCGTCAGGTTGAGTGTTGACAGCAAAAATTGGAAGAGGCAAATCTTGTCTTTTCTGCATCTCGACCCTCATCTCAGCAATTTGTTGCATCAACTGCAGGATCAGTTCATTCTGATCAGCAAGGGCGGGCTGAGCCACCACGACATCAGTAAGGCTAGGTTCTTCGTTGTTATCACTCATTGCTATTTTTCCCTTATGTGAATTTTGGCTGGGAAAGGAATCTGTAGGCCCTTTTGATCTGGTAAAATAGGGATGATCGGCCAGTGTATCAACACAGATCAGTTCTATCTACCTGTAGAGAAAAACAACTCAAAGGCAAATCTGTCAGTATTAGTACTGGATGAATAATGCAAGATATCACATAGAAAGCAGATAAACACATAAAAAGTTGCTTCATTTGAGGACACGCTAACCCACGAGTAATGAGGACTATTTTTGTTAAACAAGCAGGAATTTGTTCGTTTTATTTTGGGGCTAGTGACTCAGAAAGGCTAAATTGCGTTGAGCTAAGGTCTTTTTGCTGCATCTCTCGACATCTGTTGATGTGAATTCAATGTTTCCTTGTAGAATGAAAGAGGGGGAAAAGAAAATTTGAAAAAGATAGGGGCCGGGCCGTGAAAGGCTGCCTACGTATCTCCGAAGGAGAATTCAGGCCCTACGTAGTTCGGATACAAAGGAAATTTTCATTTTCATTCATTCATTTCTGGTGATTACAAGGAAAGTGAAAAATAGATAACAAAGCGTACTAAAAGATAGATGGTGCCTTCACCAAAACTTCTTCCTCTGACTGCCGTATTAGCCACGGGGGACAAACTCAACTTGAATCTTTCCCATGTTGACGAGGGATTCCACGTCATAGCGAAACTTGAGGCACCTCCCAATGTTGTGATCGATGGCATCATGATAAGGGCAGGGCTTCCAGATCTCAATTCCAACGGGATCGATTGGTTCGTCATCCTTTATGATAGAGGCCAAGACTCCCTTTTGAACTAACAGACTGTAGACGTCCAACAAAGTTTTCTTGAAAGGCGTGAAGTAGTGACAATAAAACAAAGTGTGCTCAGTGACCGGCATATTAGGCTCCTGTTGGTCACAGGTAAGGACGGTGTTCCTACCCCACATATACGGGATCTTCCCAATGTTGATCAAGTTGCGGATCGCTGCCTTAAGCTCCACACATTCCTCTATAGTGTGTCCTCTTTGGTTCGGGTGGTAAGCACATGTCTTTTGAGAGCTTTCATGCCCAAACCCAAAAGTGGTTCCTTCGAGAGGCTTCAGCATACCTGACGTCTTAAGGTGCTCGTAAATGAGAGCACACGACACGACTCTGGCCCCCACGCTATGTGTCCGCTCATAAGCTGGGAGAGTGATCTTTTGGTCTCCTCCTTTCAAACGTCCCAGGAAGGGAGGCATATAGATGATTTCCTCATCGGCATCTTCTTCAGTAGCTCCAGGGTGAGTGTCTTCGGGACCACTATTTGCTTCTTGATTGAAGAAAGAGCGTTTCCCGCGTATCTTCTGAAGTCTCATAGTTATGTCTTTCTTGAAGACGTCATGTTCCTTTCGCACAGCAACTGTCCTTCCACTTATAACATTGCATTTTGTCCTCTTTGCTGCCAATTCCGCGTCTAGTGCTGCATTTGCTGCTTGGGCGACCGCGGTGGCAAAGTCCACTTCTTTTCTCCTTTCTCTGGTTTCTTGGATCTCTCGCCTGAGCCGCTGCAATTCCATCCTCAAATCTTCCTCGGTTAGCTCTATGTCGATACCCTTGCCTTTTTCCATCTTAGCAACAATTTCACCTTTTCTGAGATGATAGAGTAATATTTTAGGATTTGATTGGTAGGATTTTATTTCTGGCTGAGAAACTCAAGACTCGTGGAATTTTGGTCGGACATTTTGATAGTGACTTGTATTTGGTATTGTAGAGATTTTTGGAAATTTTTTGAAAAGGAGTGGGCTAAAATATCATCATTTAAAGCAACAATATCACATAAACAGTTAAAGCACACAAACATATATCGCGCGTCCTAAGCAAGTAGGGGACCCTTTTGTGCCAAGGGTAGGCCTAGCGTATTTGAAAGATGTATGTGTAGAATTGAACCATTTTGTTACCCCAAAGCAAATTTCGCATATAAAATGATGTTCAGAAAGCGAAAAATAAGCAAGGAAAGTAGGGAATAAACAAAAATCACAAAGGAAAGGCCCACGCAGGGGTCATTTGAAAAGAGTACCAAAATACAAGAAAGGCAAGCCCACGCAGGGGCAAATAACAATAAGTACATATAGAAAAATCCACGCAGGGGCGAAATCTGCTAAGATGTTCCCGTAGGCTCCGCCTTTGATCTGCTCCTCTTGTTCTGTGCCATGAGATGTTGAAGCCTATATTGAATCATTAGCAAGTATCCTTCGCTCCGGCGGCCTTTCTCTTCCCAATCTTCGAGGCACA
>NW_026029064.1:0-4841 GCF_019186545.1 Solanum stenotomum | reverse complement strand
CAAGAAAATCAAACTTACCAAGATTTGCCACTAGAGAAGAAGTGAAGCTCATAAGTGCCATAACAAAAGACACAACTTGACCCAAAAAAACAGGATAAAAAGTCTTTAATATCCCTTCATAATTCCTCCACCAGCTGATATTATCCATAGAAAAAGCAAAAAAAAAATAAAATCAAATCTTTATCCCAAAAAAGCAAAAAAAGAAAGATCTGTTATGTATTTATGGCTTCTTTTCTTTTTTTTTTTTTTGTCAAATTTACAGATCCCAAATCTGAGCTGATTGTTTTTTTTTTGTTTGAAGAAAAAAAAAAGTGGCCCTTTGTGAGTAAATATATTAATAATAATAGTTAGTAGTACAAGTACAGTGGCGGGAGTTAGCTACCTAACTGTCAAAACATTGTTAACTATATTTTCATGATTCTTTATCTACCTTTCGAGTTCGAGTTTTGAGTATAATAACGATAATAATAATATAATATATTTAGTGAAATTCTACCAATGAGGTTTAGTAAAAGTAAAATATATGTAGATTTTATCATTATCTCGTGAAGTTAGAGAGACTAATGGCATAGCTACATAGTGTTAAGGGTGTTCGTCGAGAAAATATAGTATATATACAAGTAAAATGATACACAAAATAATTAAATAACATATGTTGGACATCCTTAATACAACAAGTTATAGTAGCCTAGTGATTTCAGATGCTTGAAATGAGATAGTACATGTGTGTTCGAAAGAGACTGTTTTCGAAAGATCTTCCATTTAAGTGCAATAAATCTTAAATATAAAGAATAAAAAGACAATGAAGAATATAGCAAGTAACAAGGTAGATGCAGAGTCTACCGAGCTTTGAGTATGGATAAAAAAAAAAAATTTGATAAAAATAGTTTTTTTTTTCTTTTTTTGTTATAAATAGCACAAATAATGATAAGCAACTAGATATGTTAAGAAGTTATTTAAAACTTAAATTAGTCATTGAATTAAAAAAAATTAAATTATATGTGAAAATGATCAAATATATCTGATTTTGCTAAAAGAATCATGTTGATTCTTTTTAAGAAAAAATTAAAATTATTTTTTTCGTTAAATAAAATAGTATAATTAAACTATTTCTATAACAATAATTATATATGTAAGCAATTTTTATGCAAACAAATATATTTACTCTAAATCGGAAAGTAAGATATATTATAGAGTATCCTTTTGACCGAAGCAGCCGACAATTTTAAGTGAAGTGATGATAGGAATATTTTTTTTCTTGTCTTGTCTTTTCCAATAGCTAACAATTTTAAATTAATACAATAACATAATAAATTCAATGAGTTTTCATAAGTGGATTTTGAAAATAATAAAGGGTGTGCAGACTTTATAGGTATTTTTATAGGTGGTTTGATGTGAAGGATAATATAAAATATTTTAAAGATTAAATTATAGTATTATTTAATTTATTATTTTATTAATAATTTTGGGGTAATTCACAAAAACTAAATAGGTAAAATGATAATGATATCTCTTTAAATTCTTTTTAGACATCACTTTTTATATTCATATATATTTATGTTATTTTTAATATTATGTATAATAATATTTACAACCTTCACCACTCCTTATTTTTATGACAATTCTTCATATTTTTTATTAAAAAACTATAATATATAAATATAATTTTATTTATGAATTTATTTGACTAACTCTTATGTTTATTTATATTTTGATTTTTCATAAATATTTTTTTACTTTAACAAACTTAAGATGAAATTTTTATTTTTAAGCTAAATAAGAAAAAAATAATAAAATACATACGGTGGGAATGCACACACAAAAGTATTTAAGCTAAAATAAGATGAAAGCTTTATTTTAAAGAAGAATAATTAAAGCTCGCAAGAAAAAAAGTTAACTAAAGTAAAGGGTATTTTTGCAAGCAAACAATTTGTTCTTAAAATTTATGCAATGCATATTGTTTTGAATATAACAAACTTAACCCTCAATAAAAAATAATCTCAATATAATTAATCCAACATAATTTATTTTATTATAACTAATATTATCATAACTTATATTCAAACCAAATGATCCTAAAAATTAAAATGATTATTTCTGACATCACCGCAACAAGTAATGTTCTCAAATAAATATTTGGTGACATTTGATAAGATGTGTACACCAAACATTTGGAAATGCACACCATCACTTGATAACACAATAGTACCTATGGAAAAATTAAATAATTAGACCATAGTACTAAGTAATGAAGAAAACTATTGAAATTATTAATTGATCTAAAAAATAAAAAGGTATAAATGTGTGTAGAATTAAACATGAAAAAACAAAAAACAAATGATTTGAAAACAATTAAGGGTAATTTGTGGCAAAGAATAATGAGAGATGTATATTTTTTTTATATCTCACCTAAAAGAAGATACTTTAACCATATAAGTTATTGTATTTGCGTAGTTTAGTTAGAGGTCTTTGGGATGAAAAAACAAAAAAATTCTTGGAAATAAAGAGGGGAAATTGGAATTTTAGATAAAGACTAATTTTGATTTGTGGGTGGGTGGATTGAGTCTAAGATATAAATATTTTAAAATTTTAGTTTATTTGTGAGTTTATGTCTATATGACACAAAATAAAAATATTTTATTTTGTCATGTCAACTATTCTTTTTCAAAATTTTTTTTACAAGAAAATAGAAAATTAGCTAAGAAATTTATCGGTAATCCCACCTGATATATTGCTAAACATTCTAGCTGATTAATTTTTTTTTTAATAATATCGCTAATTTATAACTGAATAGAATTAACTTGAAAATTCTGTTGTTCAACTCCGAAATTATGTCTATTGTTAATCCCTTATTTACAATTAATTAAATGGCTCAACTTGGTACTATATGACCAAAATACACTTTATACTCCAAATAAAGACAAGTAATTAGAAACAGAGAGAGTACATTATTAATTAATTGCTTAAACTTGATCTCACCAATATATATTTGTGCTAATTAGCAATTATATACTCCAAGTAGGCTAAAATCATAACTGTCCAGTACTCCTTAACATGATTTTAGCTTAGGGTTACGAATAATTCAATCTTAATTAACCCTTGGCCTTCCTGATTAGGAAGACATGATTGTATTCTTCAACATGATATTAGAGAATCGTACGTCCTAAATACGTTAAAAAGTCTCTCTGTCTCTAGAAAGAATCAAGCTACACGTGAGGGGCACACATGTTGAAAACATTTGCAAGATATTAAAAATATGATCTATTTAATCAGTTAAATATAATTTTAGATGAGATTGTGACACGCTTCAACATTTTCAGAGAAAACACTAATGTTTGAATTAGAATTTAAGAATTTAAATTAAATAAATCTCAGCAGAAAATAATTAAAAGATTTGGTCAATATATATATACAATATTACTATATTCATCAAGTGACACATTAAAAAAGCAGATTTTTGGCTCTATAAATAGAGAAGAACATTTTAGCTTCTATCCCACAACTTCTCTCTTTAGTTTTTTTTTGCTAATTGCCAATATGCTTCTCTCCAAAAATATTTTCTCCCTTAACACAAGGGAATTATCACCAACTAAATTATTTTCTAAAAAACATTTTTCTTCTAGGTTTGAATATAGTAACAATATTTCATCATTTGAGAATCATAAAATAGCTAGAACAAAATTGTTTTGCATGAAATCTGAAAATGTAGGACACTATCAACTTGAAATCATGCATGGTAATGATAATGGCATAGGGATTGTTGATTTTTTCGAAGGGAAAAATATTCTTGTCACTGGTGCTACAGGGTTCCTAGCAAAAGGTATATATATTATATACACTTACAGTATAAATATAATATATTTTTAATACGACTTATGAATTTTAACCTATATTATACTTCCTTGTTCTCATTTTATGTGATATATTTTGAGTCGACGAGAAATTTAATAGAGAAAAAGACATTTTAAAAATGTATCTTTTTTTTGGACATATTACGAAGGAATTGGTGTATGCATCACATAAAATGGGACAAAAGAGTAGCACGTCAGTTATCATTAATTTCTATTATTGCTAAGAGATTTATACGTAATTACCTAAGAAGTGATCTGATTGTGTAAATATTTGCGAGGTGTCAGGTATATACTTATACTATATATATATTTGACATAGTTCAAAGACAAATTCAACCCTTTTCTCTAGACATTTTCCAATAACATGATATATTTTTTTTTTTACTTTTTTTTTGCAGCTTTGATTGAAAAAATGTTGAGAACAACACCAAAGGTAAACAAGATCTATTTGCTCATCAGGGCAAAGGATAAGGAAGCTGCATTTCACAGATTAAAAGCTGAAGTATGTTTAAAATTCTTTCTTCTACAAATTTACTGACAAAAGATTTTCAATTGACCATCCTATGACGATTGTATATACCTAGTCCAGAGCCTCCCTTATCCAACAAGTGCCAATTGACATACTTTTGCCAAAAAATTACAATGCATATATATAGTTAATTGTTGTGATCCTTCGAAAAACAAAATATGATAATTTGAGACATGCAAAAGGAATATTTTGACTTTTCTTATTGAAAATTCCAACTTCGTCACTGACTAGCTGATAATGTGAACCGACTATTTACACCTTGATTTTGTTTAAAATTCAGATTATGGAGTCAGAATTATTCAAATGCCTAGAAGAAATGCATGGTGAATCCTACAAGTCATTCATAGAAAATAAATTGATCCCTATAGTTGGAAATATATATGAGCCAAATCTTGGTATGGATATTATTACTAGTGACAAAATTGCTCAAGAAATTGATTTGATTGTTGACTCTGCAGCCA
>NW_026029063.1:0-906 GCF_019186545.1 Solanum stenotomum | reverse complement strand
ACTCTTACTAGTTCTTTCAAATTCACCTCATTCCATCCTAAGGTCGGATCAAAACAACACTAGGCTTTTATACTCATTAGACCTAGCATTTCTAAATCACCACACATTTCACAAATTCCTTCAACACATCACAAAACTTCCTCATGACTAAGCCGGATACTACCAACAACACGCATAACCAAAGGAATCTCATTCATACTAAAGTCATCACCACAATCTTTCACCTCACACCTACTAAGTCACCAAGTCATAGTTGGCATCACAACCAACATTCTCTCTCCCTCAATCCTTGCAACATTAAACTTCCTCAAAGGTTACACTCAAATGACCATCACCTACGGAACAAGGGAAGACATTATAGAGAGAAACTCTATGGCACGACTAAAAGAATGTAGAAGTGAAACTTTCTTACCACCCAATAGCCTCCTATTCATAATGTTGTGTGCTTCACATTATGAACAAGATTCTACTAGATGTGGCTTTGAGACAACCTAAGACCATCCCGGAAACTTATGCTCTGATACCAAGTTTGTCACGACCCGGGATCACCCCCTAGTCATAACCGGCGTACTCGACCTCGGAGAGGTCTAATACAAGCCTCTTAGCATTCATCCATCGCATAGACACTAAAACCATAAGGAATTAAAAACTTTCTTTACCAAGAAAACATTTCATTAAAAAAAAAACAATAGCAAGCGAAACACTTTCTAGACTTTATATATGATGTCTCAAAACCATCTAATACTTTAGAGTACAAAATTCGGGACCAATCTCATACACAACTTAAACAATACTAAAAAGACATAAAAGAACATATGGGGTATTGTCCTCGAATATATGAGGACTCACCAAGTCTTCATCTTCAACACTTAGAAAACTATCAAATAGCCATGACATGTCACCCAT
>NW_026029062.1:0-698 GCF_019186545.1 Solanum stenotomum | reverse complement strand
GACTAATGCCCCTGTTGCCTTCATGGACCTGATGACACGTGTGTTCAGGCCATAACTTGATTTATTTGTCATCGTCTTCATTTATGACATACTGGTATACTCGCGGAGCCGGAGTGAGCATGAGCAACATTTGAGGATAGTGCTCCAGACTTTGAGAGATCATCGGCTTTATGCCAAGTTCTCAAAGTGCGAGTTTTGGCTTGAGTCTGTAGCCTTCTTGGGGCACGTGGTGTCCAATGAGGGTATTAGGGTTGATCCGGCGAAGATTGAGGGTATTCCTGATTGGCACAGGCCCACTTCAGTTACTGAGATTCGGAGCTTCGTCGGACTAGCAGGCTACTACAGACGCTTTGTTGAGGGCTTTTCTACTATTGCAACCCCGTTGACTCGATTGACTCGTGTTGATGTTCCCTTTGTTTGGTCAGAGGAGTGTGGGGCGAGCTTTTTGAGGCTCAAGGAGTTATTGACCACCGCTCCTATATTGACTCTTCTAGTTGAGGGTGAGGGCTTCACAGTTTATTGTGACGCATCCGGAGTTGGTTTGGGTTGTGTATTGATGCAGCAGGGTCAGGTTATTGCTTATGCATCGAGGCAGCTTAAGATCCATGAGCGCAACTACCCCACTCAAGACTTGGAGTTAGCGGCGGTAGTATTCGCGTTTAAGATTTGAAGGCACCACTTGTATGGAGTTCGACGTG
>NW_026029061.1:0-7814 GCF_019186545.1 Solanum stenotomum | reverse complement strand
TATTAATTTTCATGATTTGGTTGTTGTAGAGTTATATGTTTTTTTCTTTGATTGTTTTTTTCCTTATACAGTGCAAGGTTCTATTTTGTACTATTGAATATACATTATTTGATATTTTTGAAGATTATAAAAAATAACTTTTAATTTTTGTTTTTCCATATGTTAATTGAAACAAATATGATGGTTTTAAGTATTGGAATTAAATTATGAGGCATAAGTTGTGTAGTAAGTTTAGAGAATTTTTATCTTGCTCGATATAAGTATGTGGGTTATACTTTTTATGAAATAATTTGTAGGTTATGAAATTGAAATTTTGCCTCTATTGGCATAATTATGTTGGAATAAGTTATGTGGCATAAATTGTATTATATTATGATAGAAAAATATAAGCTTACGCCGAACAAAATTTATTTATTTTTAATTATTATTTTGGTGTTAGTGAGATCTTCGACTATTTATTATTACTTAAAGTGTTTGAAGAACAAAAATTAAAAATCATCAAATTAAAAACTACTTCAAAATAGGAGCATTTCTGCGAATGACTTATCAAATTATTGCAATAAATTTTTAATTATTATTTTGGTGTTAGCGAGATCTTCGACCATTTATTTTTACTTAAAGTGTTTGAAGAACAAAAATTAAAAATCATCAAATTAAAAACTACTTCAAAATAGGAGCATTTCTGCGAATGACTTATCAAATTATTGAGCTAAAACGGGTCAAAAGAAACTCAAAATGGAAAAATTAAGATCTCCAACTTTCTCTTTTACCAAAAAAATAGAAGAAGAGAAGATTGGAACATGTTGGATAGGCCCAATAAGATAGACCCATCCATCAAATTCTATTCCGGCCCAAACTTGCTCTAACTTGGCAAATTTATTTGATGCTTCATTTGTTTTGTATCGTGTTTTGAATTGAAGGTTTATTGGAAATAATCTATATATCTACCCCAAAGGCATAAGTAAAGTCCGGATACATTCTACTTTTCTATAGTTTAAGGTAACAAGATATTAAAAAAATCGACATGAGGTTTCGTACCTTAAACTGTTAAAAGCGGTTGACTTACTTATAAAATTATATTGATATATTATTATTGTTGTTGTTATCAAAGCCTAACTATAATAACTCGAGGAAATCTGTTTTTTTTTTGTGAACAAATGACGCTGATTCTAACAGCTAAAAAGGTTTACATGAATAAAGAGAAGTTTCAAGGTTAAAGTAGTTAATAGCCACTAAAAAATCTCTTTACCAAACAAACTCATATTAGTTTCTAACAAAATATTAAAAAGTTCATTCAGATATACTTATTATTTTAAGACTCTTTTTGAGAAAAAGGCATAAGTATCTTTTAAAATTATATATGAAATTTCAGACACACTTAAGTTTACGAGGATTCTATTACTCCTAAAAAAATCATATTTTTTTACACTTGGTATGTTGACGTGAAACTACAACCCAATTCAATTAATTGTGATACAATAAAAATGATGTTATTGATTTATAAGAATCAATAGATATTTTCCCAACATTTAATATCATGGCCCCAATAGCACACTTGGTGTAGAGTATCAAATATTATACAAAAAATAAGATATTTTAAGACAAGTTTCTCATAGATAAGTTTGAGCTACATATTTAATTCAAATTAGCTCAATTTTTAGTTTTATTTATAGTTAAGTAAATCAATGTTGAGACTTGAGTTAATGGACGAATCGTTAACTTATCCAAATTTAAACAAATTAAAGGATTATGTTTTCATAAAATAACTTTTTCAAGTCTAAATCTTGATGTCTCGTAGAAAATTGAATAATCGATAAGTCACAATTCAAACCTTAATGTCATGAGTTTTCAACATTAATGACACAAAATATTGTCGTGTTGAACCGTACTTTCTTATTTACGTGTTTTTGTTTTAGTAAAAGAAATTGTCTCACTTCGATTCACTAAAAAAGAATGGGTCCAACCAAGAAATGAAGAAGAATCCCAATGGATATTTTTTTCTTAAAGTTTTGAAATTTTCAATATGAAGAATTCTTGGTATTTGGGTCCAAGAATAGATTATTTTGTTGTTGAAAAGATAGTTCTTATGCTCCAACGAGGTGCCAATCTTTTATAATATACTCCCTCCATCCACTGTTGTTTGTCAAAGTAAATTCATGCACAATTCTTTAAAAAAATTTAATATAATGTGCAATTTGATTAATATAACCCTACTATCAATCATTATTAAAATGATTTATACTTTTTGAAAATTATAAAAATAACTTTTTTCTCATTAAAGTAGTCTTGTAATTTTAAAATGACTACTTTTTGAAACTAATAGTAATATAATTATTAAGGACAGAATTAGAAAAAAGTGATTAATTGTTTCTTAATTATTTAAATTGACAATTAATTTTGGACATCTATTTTTAGAATACCTGATAAACAATTGTGGACGGAGGAAGTAGTAGAATAAAATTCATGGTAGCTTCCCCTGAAGTTTTCGTGTTGCATTTCTCTTTGATTAAAATTTCCTTGTCTATCTAGTTATATTATGTAACAAATTTTAGTTATTTAACTATTTGAATTTTTATATTATTGATAAAGATTTGATTCTCTGTTTTATAATTTCCGTCTCCCCTACCACCAATTTATTTTATATTTTTTAAAAGAAAAACATTAATGGCGGCTTCAAATTCATGCAATTGGAAGTTGCAAAATTTAATACATATAAAGACAACCAACCCCACTTTAAATTAAAATCAATAAGACGCACAACTTGACTTTGCTCAAGTCATCCACTAACTACCTTTCAACTGCCTTTCTATTTCTTCATTCACATTCATATCATCAATAAATAAATATTATAAAACTAATTCAAAATTTAGATTCGATGAATTCAATTTTAAAGATTTTGGTCAAGTTTTCTTGGAAAAAAAAATAATGTTTTGAGTAGTAGTAGAGACAATTTTCAGATAGAAAAGTAGTTTTTTTTCGAAGCACTAACTAAATATACCTTTTGGAATTACAAATTTAAATTTATTATCTATCGTTAATTTAATAATTTTTTTGACATATATATCTATATTTCGTATCGAAAAATATCATGTTCGAATTCATTTCCCAATAGGCAGAATGTCATCATCCACTTTCTAGACTTCCTTATATATGTCCATAACAAATTAAACAAGAGAACAAAGAGAAATTCAATTTATAACTTTAGCTCCTCTTTAGTCTATTTTCCCCAACCAAATTCATGGCCCAAGATAGCCATATCATCCCTCTTGCACCACCAAGAGCATATCCGAAAAGCGATCAAGGTCTGAATCTCAGTAAATCGATCAATTATTACAACAACCACAACAACAAGAATCAAAAAAGCGGCAAGTGCTTTGTGTTTTTTCTATCTACTATCGTCATACTAAGCATAATCATGCTAATTTTCTCGATGATATTTTTTCGATTCAAATCTCCATCTTTTGAGCTAGACAACATCAACGTGCAAAATCTTCGATTTTCAAATTCTACTAATTCGTCTTCGTTCAACATGAACATGGGAGGTGAAATCATCGTAGACAACGATAACTTTGGTCAAATTAATTATCAAGATAGTAGTATGAGTGTTTTTTTATACGATAATGTCACGATTGGTATCGCGAACGTTAACGTGGGTCGGGTCGAAGCTAGAAAATCCAAGAGAATTGGAATTTCATTACAATTGAGAACAAATTATCAATTGAATTATAGTTATGGGAATTTGAGCAGTGATATAAATTCAAGAATGTTGAAATTGACAAGTTTTGGTGAGTTTAGGGGAAAAGTGAAGGCTATGAAGATTATTAGTAAACATAAAACATCAATAATGAATTGTACTATGAATTTAAATTTGACAAGCCAAGCAATTCAAGATCTCCTATGCAGTTGATATTTATTTATTTATTTATTTTTCTAGTGTATATTTTGGCTTGATTTTTTTATTTACTATTTTTTTGACTTGTGATTTACAGGATTTCTTGTATAATATATAGAGAGCATAAAAAAGACTTTTCCTTTTTTTGCCTTGTTAATTTTTATCCTCAACTTCATATTCTTTGATTTCTCATGACCTCGCAACTAAGAAGGAGGTTCACTTCTTAAAACATCTTATATATGTAGGCGGAAATAAGAAATGAAAGTCAAATTTATCCCGAAAACAACAAAAATAACAACACAGNCCGCGTAGGACGTCAAGTAGGACACATGTGTCTACTTGTTCATTTCTATACAAATTTTTGTGTCTACTATGCACATCCAAAATTGGAGGACACTGATGTCAAATGAAACCAAATTAAATGACATATTTATGTATTATGCATTTTAGAAAAATATATTTATATTTTTATATAAAATTTAACCAAACACGACTTTAATTATACATTTTTTTAATAAAATAAAAACTATATTTTCATGACCGAACCAGATTAAGAAAGAAAATGATTAAAAGGCCTCGAATTTAAATTTTGAATATGAAAAAAAATCTCATTAAAAGTAGTAAGTACATTCAAAAATAAATATGAATTCAAATTAATTATTATTTTTAAAAAAAAATGTATGGTCTTGAATGCATAGACTTTTGAAGTGAGTAAAAAATGGGGTCCATGTTTTAACTTTGCATTAATTTCTTTTACTCCTCCCAATGTGTTGTACACGTGTGACAATGGAAATCAACAACTTAATGGTGGATAAAGTGGGAATTACATAACTTTTGGCTGGTTTTTTTGGAATGTTCAATACTCTCAATGGAAAATGTACAATTAAGTTAAGCTTGAAATTTTATTAAATTGACAAAAGTACCCTTGGTCGTCCTGGTCGTCTTCACTCTTCTATATAATAATAATAATATATATATATATTCAAATTCATAGATAACATAGCAAGTAATTAGCAACAAATTAGGGGTTGTTAAATTCCTCTTCTTGTCGTTCATTAACAAAAGCTTCCATGACTAGAGAATCTATACATAAATTAATTAATAGATTGCTTATTAAATAAAAATAAAACACATATATAGTCCCCTCCAAGTCAACATTCAAAGATGTGAAAAAACAATAAATAATAAGCCTAATTAAAAAGTATATTTTATATTTTCCATAACTTATAAAACACTCGTTACACTAAACTTACTTTACGTGCCACAAATTGAAAGTATAGTTCTCAAAAATGTCTCAACCACAATCTCCAAATTCATCCATAGCTTCTACAAACGATCAAGCTAGATTTTTAGCACAAGGGTCTCATCGAATTTATATTAATAACGACGATAAGAATATTACCATGGAGTTACACAAGAAAAAACAACGTAGTAGAAGATGTATCAAATGTTGTGGTTGTTGTATAGCCACTATTTTATTACTCGTAGTTATAATGTTGGTTCTTGGATTCACCGTTTTCCGTGTACACGAACCGTCTATAAGGATGAATTCCGTCAAGATTGACGGAATAAATTATCTCAATACGTCCACTACTCTACAACCAAACGTTAACTTAACGGTATCCGTTGACTTGTCCGTTAAAAATCGAAATTCAATGTCATTCAAGTTTAATGAAGCAACGACAAGTTTGTTTTATGATGACGTGGCCATCGGAGAAGCCCTAACGCCACCGGGGACCACCAAGGCGCGGAGGACGTTACGGATGAACGTAACGGTGGAAATAATGGTGGAGAAAATATTGAGAATTCCACGGTTAGGGAGTGATTTGAAGTCCGGTGAGTTACCGGTGAGTACGTATACGATAATTAATGGAAGAATTAATATGTTAAATATTATTAAAAAGAATATTGAAATTGAAATGAATTGTAATATGATGATTGATTTGAGAAATCAATATGTTAGAGATATTGATTGCAAGAAAAATGTGTCTCTATAGGTTATAAGATGTTTTTTTGGAATTTTATTTGTGTTTTGGATGTGTTATAAATATTATTTTTAAGGTTGATTATATAGTTGTATTGTTAAAAAGAACTCCTTTCTTGTCCTTCTTGTGAATTCTATGTTTTCCGAGTCTCTAGTAAGTTATATACAGAAAAAATATCAAATTTTACGATTTTATCGTCTGTGATTTTTACAAAAAATTCTTAATCAAAATCCTTCTAATTTTAAAAAAGTCTTTCTAATTGTTCTGAACAATAAAAAGATTCTGTAAAAGAAATATGGAGTAAGCAACATATATGATTTCAGAGTCAAACCAATACGTTTTAAGAAAAAAAAAGATGAAAAAGATTGAAATATCCTTCTCATCGGGATCATACCAAATCCACTAATGGGCCTAAGTAAAAGCTGAATTATAGGCCTTCCAAACTTTTATTAGCCCACTTGCAAAGTAGAGCAGTGCTATCTAACCCAATTACTAATATGTAATAGTACTAGTAATTAACTAACTAAATTGTATAATTAATGACCAAAAAAAAAGTTTTACAAATCAATTAAAATGAAACTATGCTTAGGAAATGTTCAAAATATAATCATGATCTTAAATTATTTGTCATTTTAGAAGTTTAAGATAAGATTAATGATTCTATTCTCATTTCCTTGGTAATAATTGTTCTTAATTAAGACTACAAACACCTCAATAGAGTAAATAATGAAGAGACGTGTAAAAAAAGAAACACAACAGATAATTTGAGACGGAGAGAGTAAATATTAATATTGCTTATGTAGAGTTGGAAATTGGAATCATATTATCACATTCACATGCAAACATTAACTCATA
The DNA here is from genome assembly GCF_019186545.1 of Solanum stenotomum. NCBI lineage: Eukaryota > Viridiplantae > Streptophyta > Magnoliopsida > Solanales > Solanaceae > Solanum > Solanum stenotomum. Next base: position 1,082 of record NW_026029061.1, on the reverse strand, counting down.
GTAGTAGACATTTTGGCCATATTATGCAACTCTTTAGTTTATGTAGAGTTGGAAATTAGAATCCTATCACATATTGACTTGCAAGCTAAAAACAAGTGTGGAGAAACCTTTATTAATGTATTTGGCATATTATATTAAAAATTATTTGTTTTAAATGATAGTTTAACTTCTACATATAGAGAATATAAAAACAAATGTTTTATATTATCAAGTTATCTAAAAGATCAATATATGTAATTGTACCTAATAGCTGTACATTCTTTTATGACAGAGATAAATTTAGAATTTATGAGCTCTAAACATTTTTTTTTACACATACAATATTAAGTAAATTTCTTAATACGGATATAAAATTTTGCCAAATTATTGAGTCCTATGAAGTCAATAACTAAAATTTTAGTTCCACACCTAATTTATGGATCCATCACCATATAAAATGACAAAATGAAAAGAATAATAGTAGGTTTACAAGAAGAAGAAAAATTTGTAACTACTTACTATAAATGTAGACATGTCCAATCAGGATATTCAATATTGGTAAATATATTCACTTTTTTTTATGGTACATGAACCTTCAAAAGATGCTTTATTATTTCCTCTAAATGTCTAAATTAGCATAATAATGTGCCTTTGGCTACTATATGGATTCTTGTGCTTGTTTTATTCATGTTTTTCATTTAATAAAGAATAATAAACATTAAAACGATTTCAAGAAAAAAACAGAAATCAGATTTAATTTGTGATCTCCATGACCCACAAGTCCATCTTTGGATAAATGCTTCTTCAATAGTTTAACAACCGAGCACGATTTACCAGTTCGATCGAATTTAACAATTTTTATTTACTATACTTTTAAAATATTAAATTTTGAATTTAATTATTAACATTTACAATTATCATTATAAAATTTACTAACCCATAAAATTAAATTTTGAATTCGTCTCTCCCAACTATTTGCTTTACCACTACCAAAAACATTGTGACTTTTTATCACTTTCTATTATTTAACTCTTTGAAAGACAACTGGTACTTCATCTTTCTGTATTGCATGGTATCACGGACTTAGAGTCTCACTAATGATC
>NW_026029060.1:0-227 GCF_019186545.1 Solanum stenotomum | reverse complement strand
TGAAAAAAATAAGAGGAAATTCAGACAAAGGCTACGGGTTCCTCATATAGATCTCGAAAAAATACGAGGTTTCAAAAAAAAGATTGCGTCAAACGGACGTTCGAGCCGAAAGTTACGGCCGTTTGAAATTCAGCATCTTAAAGGTGGAAGGTGGCTTTGAATTTAGGAAACTTCAAACGGCCATAATTAGGGCCTCGGTTGTCCGTTTCAGGCGATTTTTTTTTTGA
>NW_026029059.1:0-646 GCF_019186545.1 Solanum stenotomum | reverse complement strand
GATCTGTAAATTTAGAAAAAAGTGAACCAATTTTCATGCTCAAACGCAAAATTTGCAAGAAAGTCTGCTAAACAATTCCCTTCTCAGAATCATCCAGTTTCATTGCCACCCACCCCTAAATAAATTTTCACCACTTAAATATTTTTATTGATTCTAATAAGTGCAAGACAACAGATGCTTTAGTTTTGCAATACTTGCTAATGAGTTGATTAACAATTCATTATTAACAATGTTGGTATTCCTCTCTCATGTCTTCTATTTTATTTGTAGGATAAAATATTGGAGCATCTACCTGAAGATCAGGAACATGCTGCTACTTTAGGTGTTCCATTGAAGATATTGGCCCATCCTAATGACGCCATTGGAAAAGTGTATGGAGTTGAACATTCTGGTCGTGTGCGTGGTATAGGTGGTAATGTTTGTCCTTCAGCTGCTTTTGAGATGCCTAGACATTCAATTAGTCATGTAAATGTCGGTACTTCCAATAATATGTCTCATCAACGTGTTGAAGACCTAGAGAAACATGTAGAAACTTTGGAAGAGAAGCTGACCGGATATGAAGAGACCAAGGAAAAGCTTGAGGAAACTAAGAAACGACTTGCGCAAAATGAGAATCAATTGGCAACTCTTCATAGGTTTTTACAAG
>NW_026029058.1:0-564 GCF_019186545.1 Solanum stenotomum | reverse complement strand
ATTATATTTTTTTGGAGAGAATTTTTTTTTAAAAATATCCAAACTGAAAATTTTAGAATTATTCTGATGATGAATGTTGCAATATTTTGCAAAATACAAATTTACAATATTTTAAATTTATTGTTTTTAAAAAAATTTTAAGTTAAAAAATTATATGTTGATGCTATTTTCTTATTACATAATATTTATTTGAAATACTAAATTTATTTTATATAAACTCAAAATTTGAATTGAATTATTTTGTGATGTGTGACACTTTTGTCTTTCCTATTATATTGGTAGAAGATTAAAATATATAATTGAGTTTTGAGAGATAAGGATAGCTAGGAAAGTGGTGAGGAATTTTAGGAGATGCTTTAGATTAGTTTTTGTTTTCAATCATTATTTTTTTTTGAAACAAATTATCTACGTATTTATAGCTATGTCTTTGTTAATGTTTTTCTTTTTCTTATTTTTTCATTAATTATTTTATTTTTTTATTTATTTTGTAGCATGGGATTTTTAAATTTTTTCCAAATAGTTAATTTTTTATTTTTTATTTTTTATTTTGTTTTAGTTTTGTTC
>NW_026029057.1:0-210 GCF_019186545.1 Solanum stenotomum | reverse complement strand
GCTTACAATCTTTATTAAACATGAATTTGACAATCAGTTTTTATTAAAAACTTTTGATTATAAAGATCGCCTTGAAATTTGAGAACACATTTTACAATAGCTAAGATTTCTGTGGCTATAGTCGCATAATTCTTCTGGGCTGTGTTCCATTTACCCGAATAAAACTGGACTATATAATGTCATTTAGTATCCGGACAATATTGGGTAAGG
>NW_026029056.1:0-1324 GCF_019186545.1 Solanum stenotomum | reverse complement strand
ATCTTGCTCATTTTCTTGATCTCAGAAGGACTGGGAACCAGGGGCGGAGCTATGACATGGTGAGGGTGGTCAGATGAACAACCTTCGTCGGAAATTTTTTACTAGTATATATACTAAATATCGAGTGTTTTGGATATATACTAATTGTTGCATAACCTTGACACAATAAAGGTTGACAACCTAGTGGCTAAGGCTGTGCAAAGTTGCCTCAGCGTTCCGGGTTCGAACCCAAGTGTTGGCGTTTTCTTTAATTTTTTTCATTATTCCGTTTGTTCTCTTAGAAAAGGCAAAATTCAGCCTGGGTTCGATCCCAGGCTTGAACATTTTGTTTATTTAATATTTGAAGCCAATCTTATAATTTGACTAGCAAGGTTTATTTTTTTATTTGTCCTAAAATATGAACACCCTTGACGAAAATCTTGGCTCCGCCACTGCTGGGAACCTAAATAAGCCACAAAAACATAAAAGTGACCAAAATAAGCCATTACTTTAGGAAGTAACTAAAATAGGCTTAGTGGAAGAAAAAATTCCACTTTATCTAATATTCTAAACGTTTTCCGTTAGTCTCATAACGTGTATATTTTAATATATAACGGAATTATTTTCTACACTTTATAAAACGGAACTATTTCTTACACTTTATAAAGTGGAACTTTTTCTTACACTTTATAAAGTGGAAGAAAATCTTACACTTTACAAAGTGGAAGAGAAAATTCCACTTTACAAAGAGGAATATTTTCACGTTTTTATCTCTTTTGCAGTGTTTGTCATACAATTATATTGATTTGTCTTATCATAAAAACGGAAAAAATTATTACACTATGTATTTTTATTTTTTTATTCTGAAAAATCCTCCAATCTCTATTTAAGGAGGACGTTCAAACATTAACTGGTAGCACCTACAACATACTTTCTATATTTGTTCATTTCAATCTCAAAAAAAAATGTCTTCTAAACCACAAGTTAGAGTTTTGATTTATTGGGATGGCGAAATTATACATGATGGAAATACCGTTTATTAGAATTGTCCTCCCAAACACAATGCTAAATATTCAATTAATGTCCGATATCATAAATTTCTTTCATCAATTTATAAAAGAATGGGTATAAACAGTACTGTTTATAATTTGATTATAGTCGTAAAATACCCTACTTCATTTTTATCACAAGGACAAGTAAATTTTGGAGAGTGGATTATCTATAATGACGAATCGTTGACCGACTTTTTGAGGGTTCCAGATGACTACATAGATCAAATCAAGTTAACAATACTTGAAATCTATGTTAGGAAGGAACCTAAGACTAGTCAACAACGTTCTCCTTT
>NW_026029055.1:0-780 GCF_019186545.1 Solanum stenotomum | reverse complement strand
GAGACATTACATGTATGGTGTTCACGTAGATATGTTCACAGACCATAAAAGCCTTCAATATGTGTTCACCCAGAAAGAGTTGAATCTTCGCCAGAGAAGGTGGCTAGAGTTCCTCAAAGATTATGATATGAGTGTGCATTACCATCCTGGTAAGGCAAATGTAGTAGCAGATGCCCTTAGAAGACTATCCATAGGTAGTGTAGCACATGTTGAGGAAGAAAGGAGAGAGTTAGCAAAGGATGTTCACAGACTTGCTCGCCTAGGAGTTCGTCTTATGAGTATATCAGATGGTGGTGTAACGGTTCAGAATGGGGCAGAATCTTCTTTGGTAGTAGAGGTTAAGGAAATGCAAGATAGTGATCCAATCTTGCTTGAACTTAAGGGTGCAGTCCAGAATCAGAGAGTGGAGGTTTTCTCCCAAGGGGGAGATGGTGTACTTCGCTATCAAGGTAGATTGTGTGTTCCTGATGTGGGTGAATTGAGACAACATATTCTCGCAGAAGCCCACAATTCCAGATATTCTATTCATCCAGGCGCCACTAAGATGAACTGTGATCTACGGGAAGTCTATTGGTGGAATGGTATGAAAAGAGATATAGCAGATTTTGTGGCTAAGTGCCCCAATTGCCAGCAAGTAAAGGTAGAACATCAGAAACCAGGAGGTATGACTCAAGAGATTGACATTCCTACTTGGAAGTGGGAAGTGATCAACATGGGCTTCATCACAGGTTTACCTCATACTCGCAGACAGTATGACTCAATTTGGGTGATTGTTGATAA
>NW_026029054.1:0-213 GCF_019186545.1 Solanum stenotomum | reverse complement strand
TTAACCTTTTACCGTTTATGGTTCTTACAGTTGTGTTTGTTTCAGCCATGAACACCTCTTGATTTCATGAGTGTATAGAAAATAGGCTTTTGACAAAAAATTTCTCTTTGAAGCGGCTAACACTTCACATTCACATAGGTGATTTCTAATTGTGTCATCACGTAGATACACTATTTGGTCAAATGTTCCAAATCATTAAAAACTTCAAGCTTT
>NW_026029053.1:0-457 GCF_019186545.1 Solanum stenotomum | reverse complement strand
GTTTAGGGTTTAGGATTTTGGATTTAGTGGTTAGGGTTGAGGTTTAGTGTTTAGGACTTATGGTTTAGGGTTAGTCTTTAGGATTTAGGGTTTAAGGTTTAGGGTTTATGCTTTAGGGTTTTGGGTTTAGAGTGTAGGGTTTAGGGTATAGGGTCTAGTGTTTTGTGTTTCGTTTTTAGGATATAGGGTTTATGGTTTTGGGTTTAAGGTTTAGGATTTAGGATTTAGGGTTTAGGGTTTAGGATTTAAGGTTTAGGATTTATAGTTTAGGTTAGGGTTTAAGGTTTAAGGTTTCGAGTTTAGGGTTTAAGATTTATCTTTTAGGATTAGGGTTTAGGGTTTAGGGTTTAGGGATTATGGTTATGGGTTTAAGGTTTAGGGTTTAGGGATTTAGGGTTTGGCGTTTAGAGATTTAAGGATTAGGGGTTAGGGTTTAGGGATTAGGGCTTATGGTTTA
>NW_026029052.1:0-823 GCF_019186545.1 Solanum stenotomum | reverse complement strand
GATTAACAAAAGTTTATCAATATCAAATATATATATATATATATAAAATTTAACTACACATCAACAGAAGTTTAATTTACTAAATTTAATTCATCGATCAAGTTAATTTTATAAATTTAAATTATATAACTCCTAATTATATAAATTAATTTTATTGATCAACAAAAGTTTTTCAATATCAAATTTAATATATAAATCTCCTTGAATTGATCATCGATATTTCTTTAATTGATAATGTATTTCATATCTAAACCACTAGTATATAAGACTTGATTTGTTAAACTACTCGAGGGGTATATAATTAAATATATATATATAATTTAACTACACATAAACAGAAGTTTAATTTAATAAATTTAATTTATCGATAAAGTTAATTTTATAAATTTCAATTATATAACTCCTAATTATATAAATTTAATTTTATTGATCAACAAAAGTTTATCAATATCAAATATATATATATATATATATAAAATTTAACTACACATTAACAAAATTTTAATTTAATAAATTTAATTTATCGATCAAGTTAATTTTATAAATTTAAATTATATAACTCCTAATTATATAAATTTAATTTTATTGATCAACAAAAGTTTATCAATATCAAATTTAATATATAAATCTCCTCGAATTGATCATCGATATTTCTTTAATTGATAATGTATTTCATATCTAAATCACTAGTATATAAGACTTGATTTGTTAAACTACTCGAGGAGTATATAATTAAATATATATATATATATATATATATAATATTTAACTACACATCAACATAAGTTTAATTTAATAAATTTAATTTTTCGATAAAGTTAAT
>NW_026029051.1:0-611 GCF_019186545.1 Solanum stenotomum | reverse complement strand
GAAATATTTACTCGAATGTTCAAAAAAATGAAAAGTAGTAATAATGAGGATATTAAGATAGGTGTTTAGGTACTAATTGAGATAAGATTAAAAATGAATATATTTGAGACAAGATATGTGTAGTCTCAAAGTTGGTTTGGTAGACAAGAAGAGAAAACGAGATTAAGATGGTTTAGGCATATGAAGAGAAGATGTCCAGATTCTTCAAATTCGCTCAAATTACGATCCTTTCCTAAAAGGCATAATTCTAAATGGAATCGAAGATAAGGGTAAAGAGTTAGGTGGTAATCAGATTGTATAGTTGCCCTCATCAATGGTACTAGAAATGTTAAATTTTGATGCCACCTGGAAGTTGGATCAGCAGAATTAGATATTTTTATATAAGATTAATTAGGCAAATTCTAATTAGAATTGAATGTCTAAGTTCAAATTATCATAATAAAAAAATTAGCAACCCATCAACAACACTAATTATGTACTAAAATCAGAAAGTAACATAGTGACATATATGTTACACCTAAAATACAAACCATTTATTTTAAATATTCACTTTATATCCAATCAAAGTCATTGTGAATCCATGCGAAAGAAGCATACTTTATATTCTTTAT
>NW_026029050.1:0-1614 GCF_019186545.1 Solanum stenotomum | reverse complement strand
CATCATCTCAAGAACTTTTTGATTTTCTTCATCTTCACATTGGTTACATTTCAGTCTTCAGTCTATTCATCATTTAATTTTGCCAAATTCTTTATTCGTTTTTCCGTCTGCTTTTAGTATAGATAAAAGTTTCACTGAGCTTGCATACCTTTTTTTTTACGTATGGATGTTTCTATACATATGTTGTCGTGTCTGTGTTGGGAAGTCTATTTTCTTAGCCGAGCAAACACGTATGATTCTAGAAATTGGATATAGTGGAAAATTACCAAAATTGTCTTAGTCGTCCTAAAATAAGTGATATTTTTTGAATTTTGAGATTAAAATAAGTTATTTTTTATCGTAATTTTTCATATACTTTTAAAATATATTGAAGTATCAATTATTGTGACTTATAATACTTTTACGTAGTTTTCAAATATGAAGGTTTTATTCCAAAAAACTCAAAGATTTTATGTCCGAAAATTTACGATCAAAATTAAATTGTTTGATTTTCAAAATTTAAACGATGCCACATAAATTGAGACTCTTGAAAATTGCAAAATTGAAAGAAGCTACAGATTCCAAAAAATAGTTATCATTCAATTCTTTCAATTATCTTCCTGCATTGTTTCTTTGGAAAGTTTGCAAGTAAGAGGGATGGTTCTAGAGTAATGCAGAGAGTGTATTTATTAGTGTAAATTTACATTTTTATATTGGTTGTTCTAATCAACATATTTTCTACATAGTAACATAAGAAAGAATAAGAAAAACAAAAAATATCTAAAGTGAAAAGAAAGGAGTGCTTCTAATTTTCTTAAAAAACAGCTGTATTACATTTTACCCTTAAAAATGAGTATAATTACGGTATTGCCAGTGGTCGTCCTCTCATCACGTTTCTACATAATAGAAATATATATATATATATATATATATATATATATATATCGCCCCATCATGGCTCCTTTCAGCTTTAAGCATAGAGACGTTATTGCAACACTCATTTTCCTTATATATTTTTTTTAACAAAACAATTTTATTGTAATGACCCTCCTGGTCATTTCTGTGTCTAGCCTTCTGTGTGTCGTTTAGAGCATTCCTGTAGCGACCCCAAGTCATTTATGACTTGCTGGGACTGATAGTTCGGTCACCTGGTCGTTCGTTTGGTTATGGTGTGAGTTTTAGTGTTTTGGAGCTTATGAACCTTGAACGATCCTTTTCGATCAAAAGTTCAAGAAGACGACCTCAGAATAGAATTCTGATGGTTCCATCAGCTCCGGAATGGCCAAATTAGGCTAGTAGCATAGTTGGCTCGAGTATTGAGGCCTTCGATGTGAGTTTGGATCATTAGGCATTTTAGCCTTCGAAATTTGGCTTAAGGTTGACTTTGGTCAGCATTCTTGGAAAACACGTACAGATGAAAATTCCGTCAGCGCGGTTAGCTCCGGAATGTCAAGTTTGGTCTAGATTGACCCTTCTTTTGTGTCTGGAGGTTTTTGATATTTTTCTGAGCTCTTTTGTGATTTTTGACTTAAAATGACATTTGGAAATGGGATCCACTTTTTATCGAGATGACCTCGGATGGAAATTTTGACTGCGGAGTTGAGTCCGAAATGTCGAATTTGGTATGGTTGCATA
>NW_026029049.1:0-1181 GCF_019186545.1 Solanum stenotomum | reverse complement strand
CACCTAATAGAATTCGAATTTGATTGGGCACCAATATGAATACCAAATATCGAGTGAAATCTTGGATGTTGGGGTTTGAATGTCTTTGGACCACTTATCCGTCATTTTGCATGTTGTTAGAAAGATTCAATATATATAACCTGAAATTTTCCTTGTGCATTTAATTACATATACCTAAATGGTCACACTTCGGTGAAATTTCTCAAATTCTAACCAACTCAAAATTAGTGTAAACAAGTTATCTCAGTTGATTGATTGTGTAAATAATTTTAAATCATCGATAATAAAAGTAAAAGAAAATGTATGAAGAAAGAAAAAAAGTAGAATATCATGTATATATTACTATGAAGATTGGGTTGTAATACAACCAACCACCAAGGTTCATTACATGTACTCCAACAAACACAAATACAAAAGAAAAGAGACAACATATTAAATGATGGATTAAACTCGATCGATCGATATATCCATCTTATTTTTCTCCGTAAGCTAGATCACATTACTACCAAATTATGCCTTTTGGAAAATTGAACTTTCATCAACCTTACTGGACCCTGCAATACCATATTAAACAAACATTAACAAATTGATAGTATGTGATGCGAGTATATACCCATCATTTTGTAATTAACATGTTAGACCATATAATTTTACTACTAGATATGATTTTATCAATTAGACATATATACTATGAGACTAAAAAATATTATATTGACGTCAATTTCACAAAATATAGATAACGTACTTGGAGCAGTCAGTGGAGGGGCTGATCTTGTAAGGAATGTTTACGCCACAAGCACTAGGGATACCAGCGGCTTTGCCCACATCAATGCCTTTAATAGCACTAGCGGCTGATTTGAGGCAAGTACATGCTGCCTTTCGATCCGCTGGGGTCTTGGCTGCACCCAACAGACCCTTAACTCCACCACAACACCCTCCTAGAGGGCCGCGTCCCTGAAGATAAGGGAGGCAAGGAGCCAAGCCAGATGTAACCTGGCCGCAGTTTAGTGCCTCTGCATGGGGTGCAACCACTATCATGCACAAAACAACAAGGCATGCAATTTTGCTAACCATTTCCATTGTTACAAAAATTGAGAAAAGATAGAAATAGTAGAGAAGTTTTATGGACTACAAATGTATTTGCTTGAGTGTAGGGTACAAAAGCTAGTGAGAACTTTGGG
>NW_026029048.1:0-325 GCF_019186545.1 Solanum stenotomum | reverse complement strand
ATTACTATGAATTTAGCACTACTAAAAATTAATATTAAAGAGATATTAAGATTGAGATACTTAGTAAAAAGATATTATAATAAACTCTTAAAAATAAGTTACTCACCTACCACACTACCATCTACCACACTACCACTTCTATGAATTCCTCAGTTACCAATTTTGTACCGAAAAATGGTATCAGAGCTATGGATAATAAGAGACACGGTAAGAAACATACGAGTAGAAAATTAAGAAAAATAAGAAGAAAATTAAATAAATTATATCCGGAATATAAACAACTTAATATCACAAACACTGATAATGAAAAATTAGATCAATTAAT
>NW_026029047.1:0-810 GCF_019186545.1 Solanum stenotomum | reverse complement strand
CAAGGTTCATCATTTCACACATGAGAAGTGCTACCACCATTAGGTCTACCGATTTCATGGTTTTACATTTACTTAGAAAAGCTNTATGAAAGGGCACCATTTCTTAGTTTTGCCGATTCAAGTCTTGGCCTAGAATTCCTCTTTTAGCATTTATAGAAAGGGCACCATTTCTTAGTTCTGCCCATTTCACACATTCATGCATTCAAGACTTTAAGTAACAAGGAGGGACACTTTAGTCTACCAACCAAGTCACAACATTTTCATTTAAGGATACTTCATAATCCAACATCATTTCATATATACATCATGAGAAATCATACTTTAACTTACAATGCTATCCACTTTACATATGATCATCACAAGACCACATAAAACTCATTCACATCATACCTTCACATATAGCTTCACATAAAACTCATTCACATCATACCTTCACATATACCTTCACATATAGCTTCACATAAAACTTTACATATAACTTCATATAGGACTTTGCATATAGCCTCATATGTGTATAATAATACAACAATATAATAACATTTATATAATGCCCTTCATGGCCTCAATTCACAATAATACAACAAATAACCACCTCCACCAAAGGTGGATCAAACCAATCAATAACAATTATATCAATACTACGAGATCAAGCCATCTTACCACCCTTTTCAAAGACCATAAGCCACAATACTCAATTCCATGCCAATTATACAATATTTATCAAGTTTGATCAACTTACCCTCTTTCCATGGCAATCTTCATCATCCTCCTATTCCAACAATTAACAATGATAATAACAACATTCAACTA
>NW_026029046.1:0-981 GCF_019186545.1 Solanum stenotomum | reverse complement strand
CACATGGGACTCATTAGGAACATACCGCTGCAATATCGAAACATGAAACACTGGGTGGATGGCTAAAAATGCTGGAGGTAGGGCCAACTCATAAGCAACCTCCTCAACTGTCCGGAGTATCTCAAAAGGCCCAATGTACCTGGGGCTAAGCTTGCCCCGCCTCCCAAACCTCATCACACCCTTCATGGGTGACACACGGAGGAACACTTGGTCACCAACATGGAATCTCAAAGGTCGACGCCTCTGATCCGCATAACTCTGGTGCCTACGATGAGCCGTCCTGAGCCTTTCCTGAATCACCCTCACCTGATCCAGGGCCTCCTGAAGCAAATCTGTACCACGCGGCCTAGGCTCTATAGACTCAAACCAACCAACTGGAGAGCGACAACGCCTACCATATAAGGCCTCGAATGGGGCCATCTGAATACTAGAATGGTAGCTATTGTTGTACGCAAACTCCGCCAAAGGCTAGAATTGGTTCCACTAACCTCCAAAATCCATAACACAGGCCCGCAACATATCCTCAAGGACCTGAATAGTACGCTCCGACTGGCCATCCGTCTAAGGTGGTCACGGGTGCCCAACTCCTCCTGAAAAGCCCTCAAAAATCTAGAAGTGAACTGTGAACCCCGATCTGAAATGATAGAAACAGGCACGCCATGAAGACAGACCATCTCCCTAATGTAGATACGAGCCAACCTCTCGGCACTGAAAGTAGTATGAATAGGAAGGAAATGTGTTGACTTGGTCAATCGATCCACGATGACCCAAATGCTGTCAACACCTCTAGAAGTCCGAGGCAACCCCACAATGAAGTCCATAGTGATATGCTCCCACTTCCACTCCGGAATGGGTAATCTCTGGAACTCGCCACCAGGTCTCAAATGCTCGGCCTTTACCTGCTGGCAGCACAAGCAACGGGAAACAAAGTCAGCAATATCTCTCCTCATGCGACTCCACCAGTAATGCTGCCTCAAATCA
>NW_026029045.1:0-681 GCF_019186545.1 Solanum stenotomum | reverse complement strand
AGTTCCAGGGTTTAGAGTTTCTTAGTGTATCATATGGTTTGGGGTTTAGGGTTTAGCCCTATGGTTTAGAGTTAAGGATTTAAAGTTTCTTAGGTTATAAGATTTAGCGTTTTGGACTTCTTAGTGTTTGGTTTTTTTAAGTGTTTAGGGTTTTTTGCTTAGGATTTTCTAGGGTTTAATTAGGCTTAGATGAATTTTTAGGTTCAGGGTTTTATAGGGTTTTTATGATTTTAATGGTTGTTTACGATTATAGGGTTCTTAGGGCTTAGGGTTTTTATAGGGTGTTTAGGCTTTAGGGTTTTTAAATATTTTTAGGTTTTTTTTTTTCTTATGGTTTAGGTTTCTTTGGACTTGGCCCTAAGCTTTAGAGTGAAGGATTTTGGATTTCTTGGGGTACAAAATGTCTTAGCATTTAGGGTTTTAGGTCTAGGTTTATAATTAAGGGTTTGTAAGGTTAAAGGTTTAGGGCTTAAACTTTTGTTTAATTTTTTAGGTTTAGAGTCTTTTTAGGTTTAGGGTTTTAAAAGGTTTTTTCAAGATTTTTAATGATTTTTTACGGTTTAGGGGTTCTTAGAGCTTAGGGTTTAGGACTTATGATTTAGAGTTTTTTACGGGTTTAAGATTTAATAGGTTTAGGCTTTGTAAAGGTTTTTTAAAGTGTTGATCTAATATGCTTATGAT
>NW_026029044.1:0-3451 GCF_019186545.1 Solanum stenotomum | reverse complement strand
TCCGATTTAATTGCACAAATAACATGGCCGAGTATGAAGCTTGCATCCTCGGTTTGAAAATGGCCATCGATATGAATGTTCATGAGCTGTTGGTCATTGGAGATTCAGATCTGCTGATTCACCAAGTTCAAGGAGAATGGGCCGTGAAGAACCCAAAGATCACACCGTACGTGCAATATATACAGAAATTGTGCAAAAGATTTCGCAAGATTGAATTCAAGCACACTCCCAGGACACAAAATGAGTTAGCCGATGCTCTTGCCACCATCGCCTCAATGATTAAACATCCAGATACAAGTTTTATCGATCCCTTGGATATAGAGGTAAAAGAGCATCCCGTTTATTGTTCACATGTCGAAGCAGAACCAGATGGCTTGCCTTGGTATTCTGAAATCAAGAAGTATTTAGAGACCGGGACTTATCCTGATAATGCAACGTTTAACCAGAAGAAGTCGATACGCCGTATGACCCTCAATTTCTTTGCAAGTGGGGAAATCCTTTACAGGAGGACTCCAGATTTAGGTCTTCTCAGATGCGTTGATGCTAATGAAGCTGCAAAGCTTCTGGAACAGATACATGCCGGAGTTTGTGGTACTCACATGAATGGGCTCACTTTGGCCAGGAAGATCCTTCGAGCCGGCTACTTTTGGATGACTATGGAACATGACTGTTGCAAGTTTGTGCAAAAGTGTCATAAATGTCAAGTGCATGGTGATTTGATTCGAGTTCCGCCTCACGAACTTAATGCTATGAGTTCACCCTGGCCATTCGTAGCTTGGGGCATGGATGTTATTGGTCCAATAGAGCCAGCTGCCTCTAACGGACACAGATTCATTTTGGTTGCCATTGACTACTTCGCCAAATGGGTGGAAGCAGCTTCGTACAAGTCAGTAACCAAAAAAGTTGTAGCTGATTTTGTTCGCAATAACCTGATATGTAGGTTTGGAGTACCAGAATCCATCATTACTGATAACGGAGCGAATCTTAACAGTCACTTGATGAGAGAGATATGTGAACAATTCAAGATTACTCACCGGAATTCCACCGCCTATCGTCCCCAAATGAACGGAGCTGTAGAAGCCGCCAACAAGAATATAAAGAAGATTTTGAGGAAGATGATTGAAAATCGCAGAGGTTGGCACGAGATGTTGCCATATGCTTTGTTGGGTTACCGAACAACTGTCAGAACATCAGTTGGAGCTACTCCATATTTGCTAGTATATGGAACAGAGGCAGTTATACCAGCAGAAATTGAAATACCTTCATTGAGAATCATCCAAGAAGCTGAATTGAATGATTCTGAATGGGTTCGCAAGCGGATTGACCAGTTAACCTTGATCGATGAGAAGAGAATGGTTGCCGTTTGTCATGGTCAACTATATCGACAGAGAATGACTCGTGCTTTTCACAAGAAAGTAAGATCCAGGACATTTGAAGTTGGTCAGTTAGTTCTTAAGCGCATTTTCCCTCATCAAGATGAATATAAAGGGAAATTTGCACCAAATTGGCAAGGACCCTACATGGTTCGCAAAGTGTTATCCGGAGGTGCCCTAGTCCTGTCGGAGATGGATGGCACCGAATGGCCGAAACCGATCAACTCAGATGCAGTTAAAAGATATTATGTGTGAAGTTTATGTTTGTATTTTCTGTCATTTCCTTGTAATCGTTCTATTTGCTTGTAATTGCTTTGTTTAGAATTTATCCCTATGTAATGAACTACGTCTGACCTGAATTCTCAAGAATGAGATACGTAGGCGGCCTATGTCGGCCTCGGTCACCCTTTTTATCCCCCTTAAATATTTCTTTGTATCTGAACTACGTTCGACCTAAATTCTCAAGAATGAGATACGTAGGCGGCCTATGTCGGCTTCGGTCGGTTTCTTTGTAAATTTTCTATTTTTTGTTAGTCCTCGAGGGGGAACTACGTTTGACCTGATTCCTGCCTCAACGGGATACGTAGGCGCCACAAAGGCTCGGTCATATTCCCTGTCAGATTTCTATTTCTGATTACAATAGAAACTGGGACAGAATTTTTGAGAAGGACTAAAAAATTCTCGAGAAGAAGATCTTTTCCTACAAAGTCAAGAGTGAAGTTACTTTGAGATTTACAACTGGGACAGAATTTTTGAGAAGATCTCAAAAATTTCGTGATTGTTCACCAACGGTTAAAGATAAGCCAAGACAGTTAACTGGGACAGAAATTTTGAGATGACCTCAAAATTTCAACAAGGTTCAGCGAGAGCTTAAAGCAACTTTGAATACATCCTAACGAGTGATCAGACAGATCTCGAAATACCAACTCCGAATGACGTCCATTAAACTTGACGTGACATGACACTTGACAGTGACTTTTTCCAAACATTACTTTTGAAAATCTATTTTTCTTAAAAACTTTTTCTTCATGTTTTGATCATTTTTGCATAAAAATATTTTGTCTTACCTATCGAGAAGCGGGAGATCGGAGAAATCAACCGGAGATGGCAAGACAAGGAGCAGACAACTAAAGAGATCGACACAGATCAGTTCATTGTGTAAAAAACTAACAATTTTTCTGTAGATGCAGGTCTATAGGTTTGCCTCAAGATCGGCATATTCCTTCATCCAATGAATACAGAGAAGTCAAAAGGGCGAAGAGCACTCCAAATTGACAACTTTTCTGCGGATACAAGAAATATCTTATGCTTCTTATACGAACAATTGGGAATACGAGTAGCATTACTTTATTCAAATTCTCAGCAAGGCAAGGTTCATAACGAACATGCAATTACGTTCGGAGATGGGACAAATGAAAACCTTGAAGAGAGAAATATTATTATTTTCCAGCAACTAAAGATACCGGAAAGATATTTATCTGCATTATATTCTCAGATATGATAATATTTCTACCCGGCGAGTCATTTATATCGTATTGTCAAATGAGATGATACCACTACTCCGAGGGTCGTTTTTATTCGTATTGTCGAATGAAAAAATACCACAACCCGGAGAGTCATTTATATTGTATTGTCAAATGAGATGATACCACTACTCCGAGGGTCATGTTTATTATATTGTCGATTCAGACGATACCGCCATCCCAAAAGGTACCCAGAAGATCACATATGTTGCTCGGTGAAGCATTATCTTCATTTAGTATCAGGGAGGCATCAGAAAAAGAAGTCATGCATCGCGAAAAAAGTCATGCATCGCGAAAAAGTCATGCATTGCAAGAGAAAAGGATTCATACATCGCGGAATAGTCATGCATTGCAAGAGAAAAGGATTCATACATCGCGGAAAAGTCATGCATTGCAAGANATCATGCATCGCGGGAAAAGATCATGCATAGCAAGAGAAATAATTCAGGCATCGCGGAAAAGATCATGCATAGCAAGAGAAAGAAGTCATGCATCGCGGGAAAAGATCATGCATTGCAAGAGAAAATGATTCATACATCGCGGAAAAGTCATGCA
>NW_026029043.1:0-221 GCF_019186545.1 Solanum stenotomum | reverse complement strand
TTCCATATAACATGTTTAAGATAAAAAAATTAAAGGGCATTTTGATACATTTGATAGATCTTTAATTTTATACCATAAGATTTAATTTTTTTTTTTTTTTACTTTCTTAAACTTTGTACCAAATCAAAGCAGGTTACTCAATTTTATTTTTATGATTGGCATGGCATGGTCAGGTCCCTTGTTGTATGAGTTCTTGTTGAAGATGGCCTTCTCTTCTTAAG
>NW_026029042.1:0-355 GCF_019186545.1 Solanum stenotomum | reverse complement strand
AGGGGGGCAAAAGGGAGGAAATTTTCCAACTTAGAGCTTGTTCCATTTAGTCTTTTGTCATTCATTTTAGAGTTGTCATTAGCTAGATTCTTTGTAACAAGGACTAATTGGAGTACAATATTATTGTAAGAGCAAAAATGGCCAATTCAGTGCCCCCTGAGCTTAAAGGTGTCCCTTTTCTCTCTTTTTTTTTTTTTCGTTCAAAATTATCATTTGATTGATACTCGAGTCCCAGACTCCACTTGTAGAATTACACTGAGTATGTTGTTGTTACACGAGTACGCAATGTATGTGCCTTTTAAAGTGACCATTTACTATTCCCTCCTTTCCATTGTATTAGTTTTTGTTCTGAAAT
>NW_026029041.1:0-858 GCF_019186545.1 Solanum stenotomum | reverse complement strand
TTTTTTTACATCAGTTTCCTAATAAAAGTGTGATTTATATATTTTATATAATTGACAAGCGTTACTCCGTTTTAACCTAGACAGTGCCCTAATATTTTTCTACCGTGACACCATTTATTGATGTTATAAAGTCTATCCATTATTCTCAATTTTGACCTATAGCTAACGTATGTCTGTCAATTTTGACTCTTTTTAGTTTTTTTTTTTTTAGTATATATATAGTGCAAGTGCAAGAAAAATTATTTGAGGAATTTTATTTATGGACTAAACACAGAGAGAGCAAGGAACTCATGTTCAAGTAGAATTGGAATCCCTAATGAAACTTGGTTTGGTTTTGGACAATAAAGTGTAGAAGATTTAAATTTGACCATCAAACTTCCATATAAAGCACAACATTGATGCTATTGAGACTTATGTTAGATGTTGTAAAAATATCTTGGATTAACTAGGATACAATCGCAAGCAAGGAAAATAGAGAAGAAAATTAACACAAGAATTTAGCGAGGTTTTGCTAGGCCTAATCCTTCAAGCAAAAGCAAAGAGAGTTTTCTACTATGAAATAAAAGAAAAAGTGTACAATCAACAATGTATTAGAGTCTTCAACTATATCCCCTATANTCCTAACTAGTCCCAAACCTATAAAGAAAAGGTCCTACCAATCTTAGAGGGACAATATATTCTTTTTCCAAACCTATTAGAATAAGGGGTCTCCTATACAACTAGGAATTATGATTTCCTAAAATATATATGGAAAAAATCAAGATATAATTAACAAACCTTTTCCTTTTGAATTCTCTATGTTAATAGGAATAACGTCCCTCGAAAGGATGTTTTGAGTACTACACACACCAATCAAGT
>NW_026029040.1:0-858 GCF_019186545.1 Solanum stenotomum | reverse complement strand
CTTTATGAACGGTCTCGAAACGCTTCCCTGCTATCAAAAATAGTATTACAACGTTAATACGGTCGTTTAGACACCAAAATCACAACAAACAGAGACGGGTCAATTTTGGAGTCAAAACGGGAATCGTGGGACCCGCGCAGGAAATTCTGAAATTAACCCCAAAAGTGGGTCCTAACCAGTTCCCCCAGCTCATGTCCCAAAATAGGACACAATTCGGGGCTCGGGAACAACACAATATCAACAAGCAACTAAAACCCAATTTTTCTCAAAAATTAGAAATGGGACAGCAGCTAATTCAGTGTATTTACCAAAAACAGGCGATCTACAGTAAAATCTAACAACACCACACTGTTCTCCTCGAAAAACCACTCAATATAGCCTCAAAATTCACCAAAATCGGATCTAAAATGGCTAAGAAAACAAGTCTCAAAAATTTCCAAAATCAATCTCACAAAAAGAGGTCTGGCAGCAGGTATTTTACGAAAATTACCTCAAACGGGGACTCCAAATCAATATTCGAGCTCACCAACATGTTGTCCTCCAAAAATCTCACAACTTAGCCTTTTGAATCACCCAAATCGGTTGAGAGATGAGAGAGAGATGAGGGTTTGAAGTTTGGAAATATTGCTGATATATCTGCAATAAATAGCAGATTTTTCTGCAATTTTCCAAAAAATTAAAAAAACTCCGACGGGGTGCTCCGACCTCGTTCGGAACCCCGTGCACGCAAACGAGATATGCAACCATACCAAATTCGACATTCCAGACTCAACGGCGTAGTCAAAATTTCCATCAGAGGTCATTTCGATAAAAAGTGGGTCCCACTTCCAAAAAGTCATTTTAAGTCAAAACCCACAA
>NW_026029039.1:0-476 GCF_019186545.1 Solanum stenotomum | reverse complement strand
GCATTTGTTTATTGATTTGCTTGAGTAGTGAGGGGTTCGGGTGTCGAGCATGCTAAATTTCTATAATTCCTGCCTTAGACCTTATTTCGGGAAAGTGTTGGATTATGACAGCATGTCTCTTGATATTATTTAACATCCATACTTTGTGGTGTATATGATAATATTGATTTGAAGTATGTTTGGCCTTAGTCTAGGCTTAGACTAGTGTTGCCATAGACTTGTGAGGTTTCGGATGTCGTTGGGCAGTAGAACTTTGTCCGACGTCGTTTCGGACGGTCAACTCCTTGTAGACTGATATAACAGACTTGAGTCTGATAGTCTGAGCCTTAGCTAGACGGTAACTCAGCTTATGACCTTGTATCCATAATGCCCTGCTTTTCTATCGGCTACAGTACCCGGTTAGAGTCCGTGGTCCAGCTTACTTATGTCCAGGCTTAGCTACAGTACTCGATTAGAGTCCGTGGTCCAGCTTACCT
>NW_026029038.1:0-803 GCF_019186545.1 Solanum stenotomum | reverse complement strand
CCGATTTTACGAATATCCATACAACTTATTCTATGACCTGTCCGCGTGGAGCAAAATTCTTTTTGGACGAAAGGGAATTTTATTACACTGCTGATCAGCAAAAGGAAGATGAAAAAACCTCTGCTTTCGTCAGTACTAGACACCAATACTGGTATTTCATTGTTCCTCTGTTTTATAAAGAAAAAGCAAAGTATAAATGTTTATGTAGCCTCCAAATTTTTTTAACAGATACAAAAAAATAAATTACAATATAGCCACAAAAAATAGTTTTAATTTTTTTAAAACTTTTTTCTCTTTTTCCATTCACATTTATTTATTTTTATTCTCATATTTTTACACTAAAAATGAAACGGAAAAAATTAAATAAGAATAAGAGACTCAAATAATGATGAGCAAATAAATCTATAACAGCGATATCAAACTACGCGTTNAAATCTATAACAGCGATATCAAACTACGCGTTGAATAAAAAAAATCATGTGTGAGAAAGATCAAATATACCTTGAATTTTGCTGGAATGCTCATATATACCTCTACATGAGTTCTTTTTTTTAAAAAAATAAAATTATTAACATTAATGTTTTTACTACCATTAGAAAAAGTAATCTTTGTGCATATGGCCAAACCAACTTGGATATGTTTACTTGAAAGTCAAGGTCTGTACAACATCCAACACTCATATCCTAACCAATCAAAATAAAATTGGAAAATGTTTTGGTCAAGGTCTATGCACCAACAGTTTTTTTCATTGGAACATCACCAAAGACTATACAAATAACTCCACTAAATATTTATCAGAAGAA
>NW_026029037.1:0-737 GCF_019186545.1 Solanum stenotomum | reverse complement strand
CCAGATTGTGGAGACACATGAATAGAGGTATTATGTGACTGGTGTGTCGAGTGAGTAGTTGAAACTGAGGCTTTTTTTGAAATATTAACTCGAGAGGGCTCATCAGATATCACGACCCCAGTGGGCCTTCTCATAGCATTGGCCTTAAATTTCTTTTTCGGATTATCGAATTTTTTTGATTTACCCTTGTCTTTATCTACCATCTATATCAAATAAATATAAAGATTAAAACAAAGTAGTACAAAATAATGTCACAATGTCGAACAAATATATCAAACAAAGTTATCATAACATAAGACTTAATCCAAATAGTCTTTCACAATGTCAAACAAATGTTAAAACTACTAAAATATAAAGTATACTCAAATATGAATAGCTAAAAATCCACCAACTAAACATACAAATTGTTATTCATCCTCTTCGGAAGTTTCTTCATCATCTATCCATTCACATGCATTATCTTCGGAAGTTTCCTCCTCATCTATCCATTCATCCTCTTCGAAAGTTTCCTCCTCATCCTCCTCCATATTTGTTGGCATATCTAACTCTTCTCTATTAACTTCTTCTAAAATGTGATCAGGATGCTCCAAATTTATTTCTAACTCAGCATCCACTACTTGATGAACACTTGATATTTCATTTTGATATGCAACATCCAATTCATTCTCAACTTCCACTCGCCCCATCGGTTTTGTTTTGATTACAACCAACCAATTAGACTTATCCCTACGCAACGG
>NW_026029036.1:0-402 GCF_019186545.1 Solanum stenotomum | reverse complement strand
ATTGTTAAAGACTTATAGTTCCTCCATTATAAAATACTTGTCGTGTTTTACATTTACATGTTTCTTAAAAAAAATACTAATAAGACTTTTACTTGATGTCAACAGACAATTAACTAAAACTCCAACTCGTCCTCATTGTGTCTCGTGGACACCTCATGTTGATGTGACACATAAATTTTGAAGGTATTTATAAGTTGGAGTGTTCATTTTCATGAATACTCCAAGTTAATTGGAATATTTACTTGGCAGTTAGCGTCTAAGTTTGCGCGTCCTATGTATTATGCCATTAAAATATAATCTATTCATTGAATATTTATTTAATTTATATGTCATAATTGAGGTGTTTACAGGTTTCCACAATAGTTATTACTAAGGGTAAAATAAAAAAAAGAATATAGTAAT
>NW_026029035.1:0-619 GCF_019186545.1 Solanum stenotomum | reverse complement strand
AAATTGGGGGTTTACCTTCTCTAGGGCTTGTTTGACCATGAAAATGGGCCACTTTGTCCATGAGGGCAAACTGACTCCATAGATAAGGACTTAATGGAGGTCCAGGTAAAATTTTGGCAAAAATGAGGTCGAAATTCTGGATCACCAAAACATCCGTGGACTATAGCACACAAAAATTGGTAAAATGGTTGGTTTACCTGCTCTAAACTCGTTTGACCTTGAAAATGGAATATTTTGGCTGTGAGGGCCAACTGTCTCAATAGATAAGGTCTTAACGGACGTCTATGTATAATTTTGGCAAAAAATGAGGTCGGAATTCTGAATCATCAAAAAATCTGTGGGCTATAGCACACGAAAATCTGTAAAATGGGGGGTTTACCTTCTCTAGGGCTCGTTTGACCATGAAAATGGGCCATTTTGTCCATGAGGGCAAACTGGCTCCATAGATAAGGATTTAGCGGAGGTCCAGGTAAAATTTTGGCAAAAATGAGGTCGAAATTCTGGATCACCAAAAAATTCGTTGATTATAGCACACGAAAATTGGTAAAACGGGGGTTTACCTACTCTTGGGTTCATTTGACCTTGAAAATTGGTCATTTTGGCCATGAGGGCCAACTGT
>NW_026029034.1:0-442 GCF_019186545.1 Solanum stenotomum | reverse complement strand
ACCAAGTCTATCTCACAGAAAAACGAAATATACTGTGAGTTGAGGAGTGTAGGAAAGGAAATAATCTCCCCAAACACTTGAATGATAATTTGCCAATGGACGTGTGATAGTAGGATCAACCATTGCTTATAATTGATTCTTAATTCTTTTTTCTTTCTCTCTCTAAAATGCTTTAATTATTACAATTTGAGATATGTTGCTCTATTTGGTGAGGTATTTTATAGGGATTTGGCTCAACATCATTATCGTTCTCTTTATTTTTTTAATTATCAATGGACGTGTGATAGTAGGATCAACTAGGGGTGTGCATTCGGTTTTTCGGTTTGGTTTTGCACTATTTGGTTTGAATTTTTTGGTTTTTGATCTTGTAAAAATGTAATCCAATCCGATCCAAAATCAATTTGGTTTGGTTGATTTTCCTCTATTCGATTCGGCTTTTTTC
>NW_026029033.1:0-852 GCF_019186545.1 Solanum stenotomum | reverse complement strand
AATTTTTGTTGAACCGGCATGTCTTAGGATTGTGTGTGTAGAAGCATAATACAGAATGAAGCATGATGGCTTAGGAACAATTATACCCGTCAGATTCTGGGTTGTATGCTAGAAGTAGGCTACGATTTGTTGATTCTGTTAGCTCTGAGTATGACATAGTAACAATCGACCTGATTGCATGATTAAACTTGAAACTTGAAACTGGGTAATCTGATAATCTGATAATGAAACTATGTGCCAAGAGTGGGTGAGAATCATTGACTGTTCAAACAATTTTGTGCAAAACTAGAACTTGCCCGGTTAGTCCTGCTAAGACAATTCAATCTAGAGGATAGGAAGTGATCATAGGTCGTTTTTCGGAAAAATCCATANCAAACAATTTTGTGCAAAACTAGAACTTGCCCGGTTAGTCCTGCTAAGACAATTCAATCTAGAGGATAGGAAGTGATCATAGGCCGTTTTTCGGAAAAATCCATAAATTGCCTAGAAGGATTCAACCAAATGAAATAACTGTTCCCTTTGATCCAACTTTGAGCCTAAAAATAAACCATTTCTTTCTAAAACCCCGAACTCACTTTCCCATAATCTACTATGTTGGTTCCGGTCCCTCCTTGGACATGTGCACTTTGACTTAGGTCAAAAGCCCAAGTTGAGGGTGGCTAATGTACAAAAAAAAAGTAACTTCAATCTTGGCCCTGACCTGACATCAGGTGTTGTGCACCTCAACTAATGGAAAATCCATAAGTTGAGGATGGCTATGAAAGAGGAAACTGAAAGAAAAATGGGGATGAAAAGAGTGAAAAAAATAAAATAAAATAAAAAAGGGGGAAACGGAAGGAAAGGATGTGAATT
>NW_026029032.1:0-1328 GCF_019186545.1 Solanum stenotomum | reverse complement strand
ACTTCTCCGGAGCTTTCCCTTTCCGAACATCCTCGAAACGCTTCCCCGCTATCAAAAATAGAATCACAACGTTATTACCGTCGTTTAGACACCAAAATCACAACAAACGGAGACGGGTCAATTTTGGAGTCAAAACGGGAATCGTGGGACCCGCGCAGGAAATTTCGAAATTAACCCCAAAAGTGGGTCCTAACCAGTTCCCCCAGCTCATGTCCCAAAATGGAACACAATTCGGGGCTCGGGAACAACACAATATCAACAAGCAACTAAAACCCAAATTTTCTCAAAAGAATAGAAATGGGACAGCAGCTAATTCAGCGTTTTTACCAAAAACGGGCGATCTACAGTAAAATCTAACAACACCACAATGTTCTCCTCGAAAAACCACACAAGATAGCCTCAAAAATCACCAAAATCGGATCTAAAATGGCTAAGAAAACAAGTCTCAAAATTTCCAAAATCAAGCTCACAAAAGGGGTCTGGCAGCAGGTATTTTTCAAAAATTACCTCAAACAGGGACTCCAAATCACTATCCGAGATCACCAACGCGTTGTCCTCGAAAAATCTCACAACTTAGCCTTTTGGATCACCCAAATCGGTTGAGAGATGAGAGAGAGATGAGGGTTTGAAATTTGGGAAAATTGGCTGATTTTCTGCAATTTATTGCAGAAAATCTTAAATTTCCCAAAACTTAAAATTCCGACGGGGTGCTCCGAACTCGTTCGAAAACCCGTGCACGCAAACGAGATATGCAATCATACCAAATTCGATATTCCAGACTCAACGGCGTAGTCGAAATTTCCATCAGAGGTCATTTCGATAAAAAGTGGGTCTCACTTCCAATAGCCATTTTAAGTCAAAACCCACAAAAGGGCTCGGAAAGATATCGAAAACCTCCAGACACAAAAGAAGGGTCAATCTAGACCAATCTCAACATTTCGGAGCTAACCACGCTGACGGAATTCTCATCCGAGCGCGTTTACTCAGAATGTTGACCAAAGTCAAACTTAGGCTTAAACTTAAAGTTAAAACGCCTAATCGCACCGACTCATACTGAAATCCTCGGGAGTCATGTCGACCATGCTACTAGGCTAAAATGACCCTTCCGGAGCTGATGAAATCGTCAGAATTGGATTCCGATATCATCTTCTTGAACTTTTGATCGAAAATGATCGTTCAAGGTTCATAAGCTCCAAAACACAAAAACTCGCACCAAGACCAAACGAACGACCAGGTGACCGAACTGTCAGTCCCAGCAAGTCATAAATGGCTTGGGGTCGCTATTGGAACGCTCTAAAGGACACACAGAAGGCAAGACACAGAAATGA
>NW_026029031.1:0-236 GCF_019186545.1 Solanum stenotomum | reverse complement strand
ATAGTTCCATTCGTCTTTCCGGTGACTCTCCAAATCTGATTTGCGTAGGGTTGTGCCATCATTCCAACCATACCTATATAATTTTTCTTTTTCAGTATCCGACCCTACCCATATTATTTCTCTTTTTCAATGGGGTCGTTCCATCAATTAGGACTATCCTATATAATTTCTATTTTCTAGTTGGGTCGTGACATCATTCCAACCCTAGCCATATAATTTTATTTCTTAGATTGTGA
>NW_026029030.1:0-313 GCF_019186545.1 Solanum stenotomum | reverse complement strand
TGGAGTAGAATTAAAAAAAAAAAGAAAAGTTCAAAGAAAGAGAGCTTCATAACTAAGTTGTTATTGGTCCTAATGCTTGAGAATACTCACATGGTCTTCTTGACTCTGATTATGCTTAACTGATGATGGACCTCATGTTGCTCTTGATGAAATTTCACATTCTAAGAAAAATGATCAGAACGAAGGAGCTGGTGCACAATGAGCATACTGAAAAAATTATTGATGGCAGTAAATATCCCTTTCCTCCTCACTTTAGTAATCTTCATCCCAATCCTTATCCTCATTTTTTTCCAGACTCTTTGATGTGCTTATG
>NW_026029029.1:522-599 GCF_019186545.1 Solanum stenotomum | reverse complement strand
ATCAATCACAATCATATCACAATCACATAATAGTATTACACATCATCTGTCTCAATCACAACCATATCACGACCACA
>NW_026029029.1:0-429 GCF_019186545.1 Solanum stenotomum | reverse complement strand
GCCACATCATAATATTACACATCACCTGTCTTAATCACAACCATATCACGACCACATCATAGTATTACACATCACCTGTCTCAACATCAATGGTTGTATCAATTATAGCCTACTCATGTTCTTCTATCACCTCAATATCAGTTATCACATGACTTATTCAACAAATTCAAGTCACATATAACACATTTAGCTCGTTTTATTCCCCATCTTTCATTTATAACATTTTCAATTAACAAATAAAACTCATCCTCAATCCCCGTTACTCCCCAACACAATTAGGAAAGTAGTCATGCGTAGTCTAAGTGTTTTACAAAGTTTGGAAGCCACTTGCCTTAAAACGAACTCCAAAAGTTACTTGAATTGAGCCTTGCCTTTTCGAGTATAATGGTGAAAACCAATTCGAAAACGAAGTTGAAATCAATTCACAAA
>NW_026029028.1:173-326 GCF_019186545.1 Solanum stenotomum | reverse complement strand
AAAGGAAGTACAACAATTAGAAGAAATACAAAACACTAAAATAATAGAGCTAGAAAAAGAACTAGCAATATTAAAAGAAATGTATGAAATTAAACAAAAAAAAAAGAACAAAAAACAAAATTAGCAAATGAGATAATTAAATTTAAAGAAAAA
>NW_026029028.1:0-132 GCF_019186545.1 Solanum stenotomum | reverse complement strand
AATAGCCAAGATAATCTACCCGAAATAAGAATTGATGAAATAAACGACGATGATCTACAACAACATTCGGAAATAAGCGAAACATATATGGAACTTTTGGCAAACATATATAATACAAAGAATTTAGAAGTA
>NW_026029027.1:0-299 GCF_019186545.1 Solanum stenotomum | reverse complement strand
TGAGTCTAGGAACTAATGTGATGATAAATCTTGAATCGGTAGATTTTTTTTTTTTTTTAACTCATTTGATTCTATTATTTATTTTTCATGTCTCATTGTTAAGTCACCAGAGATTGGTGAAATCTTGAAGTATAAAAGTAATTTCATTCTAAACTCAATTTTCTCTTTCTCTTTTTTCTTTGCTCGTTCATTTTCTAATAAATAAACATGAACATTCAAGCTAAATATTTTGTAGTTCAATTTTTAAAAAATTTGGTATATTTTCTAATTAAAAAATTTGGTATATTTTTTAATTAAAA
>NW_026029026.1:0-566 GCF_019186545.1 Solanum stenotomum | reverse complement strand
CTAATGCAATCTCACGTATGGAATTAACTTATACACAAGCTTAGTTTGTCATCAACACATCTTTGGAGTTCCATACATCTCATAACTCAAGCTTTAAAGCATCAATTTATCAATTCTCCATAGTTGGACATTTTGTCAAACACCTTGAAGGCATGTAATGGAATCAAAGAGCATGGGAAATAGGGTAGTAATTATGCAGCCAAACCAATGAACAACCTACAACAACACCTTTTTAACACCCACAATACCACATGAAAATCTCCACATCCATTCCAAATTTAGGTTCAAGTTCTAAGGTCACAACATGCTCAAAACAATCACTTTTCATGTTTAAAATTCAATGTGTAGGAAATTATTACAAAGAACAAGACTAATATATGAATCTTAACTTAAACCATGAATTAGTGAGTAGAATAGAGTCTAGGCACTATGGGTGGAAGGACCCATGAGTTCAACACCACATACCTTGAGTTCTTATGAAGGTCTTGAGAGTGTCTTCAATGGAAGCTTGCAACTTGGAACAAGAGTCTCTTCAATCTTGAGCAAGGTTTTGGATTAGGGTTCTT
>NW_026029025.1:0-679 GCF_019186545.1 Solanum stenotomum | reverse complement strand
ATTGCTGTTTTTTATTAGTGAGGACAAGACGCTTTCATTTTCAACAATCTAATGCCACACCAACCCTTTAAAGAGTAGGCGGTTCGTATCTTTCTATGACCCCCAAGAAGTAGGAGGATAGGCAGAGTAAGAGCTCTTGAAGTCTACCCGGGCGCGCTTCTTCATTCATCCATTTAGGCCCGGCTAGGAACACGTGGATCCAGGGAACCTGGCTCGGGAACAGCTTCTTACTAGTAGGAGCTAATCACAGTAAGAGAGTCCAATCTCTGAAATAGAGCTTAGTCTCTCCATAGTAGTCTACTAGTAGAAGGCTTAGGTTATGACTTGATCCAATAGAGTCAGAATACCCTTCTATCTAAAAGAAATGGTGCTCGATGAAAAGATCCAGTTTCCATACTATGTTGTGGGCTGGGGAGAGAGCTTCTTTGCGAAGCTGGGCATTCAGTGTTCTTATGGAGGAAGCATACTAGAAAGAGAACTGAAAGGGCCTTCAAAAAAGAGCGAGGGGGTGATGGGCAACCTTAGTCTATATGTTGCTCGTGAGCCACCAAGTACCAGTCTCACAACAGTATTGGCGCAAAAGGATCGGTCCTTCACTTGCTAATCGTTCGCGAGTCGAACTCGCTCTCTTGCCACGCCTTTCACTCACTGGCTTGAGTCGGACTCAATCACTCTTTGA
>NW_026029024.1:0-368 GCF_019186545.1 Solanum stenotomum | reverse complement strand
ACGTGCCTACGTCAGCTGTCAATTTGAATCGTCACGTGTTTTTTGTTTGGATTTTACTTCAATTGCAATTTCATCAGCAAATTTTGTTTCAATAAAATTAATCAAAGTTATACTGATCTTAGAGAAAGTATTTGGTAGAAATATTTATGTATTATCTTATGGTGATTTTGTTTACTTATTTTTTTTATTTAATAAGCAATTAAAAATATCATCTTAAAAATATTTATATATGATTTACGCACACAACAACAGGAGTGGAGGTTTGGGTAGGGATAGCGGTGGAGAGGAGGGGTGGTGGGTAGTGAATGGGTGTTTTGGAGGGTTAAAGCTTAGAAGAAAACAATTAATTCTGAATGTTACTTACAAAA